>NC_135312.1:59087359-59391701 GCF_048772815.1 Callospermophilus lateralis | reverse complement strand
TTCTATCTTCTACTGGTTTTATAATTTTTTCCCTTCTTTTCTAGGATCTTGAGATATAACATTTAATTGTTTATTTGGGATCTTCTTCCTTTTTAAAAATGTAGATATTTAATGCTATAAACTTTTCTTAGAGCCATCTTCATGATGTGCCAGAAACCCTGGTACATTGTATCACTATTGTTTGATTCTAGGAATTAAAAAAAAAATTTTATCTCATTTACTCTATGATTCATTGTTCATTTAAAAGAATACTGCTAAATTTCCATATGTTTATATGGTTTCTATTTTTTTCTTGCTGTTGATTTCTAATTTAACTCTATTATGAAATGATAAAATGTACAGGATTCTATCAATTTTTTGTGTGTTTACTAAGACTTGTTTTATGACCTGAAATATGAATTATTTTGGAAAAGGTTCCATGAGTTACTGAGAAGAAAGTGACTTTAGTTGTTGATGGATGAAATATTCTATAGATGTCTTGTTAAGTACATTTGATTTATAGCATTATTTAGGTCTGAAATGTCTGTTTGGATGACCTGTCTAATGATCAAAGGGGTGTGTTAAAAGTACCCAGTATTATTGCACTTCTGGAACTTGATATCAGTAAGAATTTGTTTTATATAATTACATGCAACAACATTTGGGACATAAAGTTTTTCTATCATATCTTTTTATTGGTTGTTCCCTTTTACCAGTATGTAGTGATTTTCTTATCTCTTGTGATTAATTGTTGCTTGAAATCTGCTTCATCAGACATCACAGTAGTTACTCCTGCTTGTTTTTGGACAGCATTTGCACTGAAACTTTTTCCATATTTCTACTTTCAGTTTGTGGATGTCATTTATAAGATGAGTCTCTTGCAAACTGCATATAGTTGAGTCTTGTTTTTTAACCCACTCTGGCAGTTTGTCTTTTTTTTAATATTTATTTTTTAGTTGTAGTTGGACACAATACCTTTATTTCACTTATTTATTTTTATGTGGTGCTGAGGATCCAACCCAGGGTCTCGCAGGTGTGGCGCTGCTGAGCCACAACCCCAGCCCCAGTTTGTCTTTTAATTGGAGAGCTGAACCCGTCTGCATTCAACATTATTATGGAGAAATGTTTATTATTTCCTGCCATTTTGGTTTGTTTCATATGTTTAATCCAGTCTTAGTTTTCATTTATTTAACTGCTCATCATGAGAGATTCATCCAATTGAGAGCTTGGGGTTTGTTTTTGAGTTCCTCAATGTGTAAATACTTTTTGTAGTGCTGGCTTAGTGATCAAGAATTCCTTTAGTTTAACCTTATTGTGGAAAGTTTTTGTATCCTCTCTGATTCTGAATGATAACTTTGTTGGAAATAGCAATCTTGGTTGGTAATTGTTTCCTTTCAGAGCTTGGATTACCTCATTCCAAGCCTTCCTGGATTTTAAAAGACTGAGCTAAGAAGTCAGAAGTAAATCTTATAGGTTACCTCTAAATGGGACCCAATATTTTTCTCTTGCAGCCTTTTAATATTCTATCCTTATTCTGTTAGGTATTTTGATTATAATGTGTCTTGGATACAGGTTTGTTGTTTTTTTTTTTTTTGTCTTTGTCTATATGGGGAATCTATATGTGTCCTGTATGTGGATGTCCGTCTGATTCCCAAGGCTTGTGAATTTTTCTGCTATTATTTCACTGAAAAGGTTCTTAATGTGATCAGTCTGTATCTCCATGTCTTCTTCTACCTCAATGACTCTAAGTTTGGTTTTGAAATACTGTCAACAGAGTTCTTGTATATTCTCATCATGGTCTTTTTTTTTTTTTCTTAACTGCATACTGAGTGTTCAAGTTCACATACCCTGTCTTCTAAGATTGAAGTTCTGTTTTCTATGTAATCAAATCCATTAGTGATGCTTTCAAGCGAATTTTTTATTTGATTTACTGTGTCTTTCATTTCCAAGAGTTCTAACACACATACATACGTAAAAGAAAAAAGATTCTTAATGAAAAATAAAGGAATTGTTTCCACTGGGGTGGTCAAACCTGATGACAAGGATAGATGTTCGCTGTCCATGCCATACTGCCCTCTGTTGCCTCTTGGATTATGTGACACTATAGAGACAGCAAGGGCTAGAGGGTTGTGAAACCTGTCCTCCTTGTGTTGCTCACCAAATTGGCTAGTTATAATATCTCTCAGTTTTCCTTCTCACCTGTATACAGTAGGACAGAATGGGAAATACTAACAATTGGATTTTGTCCAGACAAAGTCAATGCTCTCCCAGGGCAGGGATGATACGGAGTTCTAAATGAGAAGCTCTAGTGGCTGGTATTTAGTTCCCATCATCTTTTGAAATGCTGTCAGGTGGTATCTGCTCCAGAGAGATTAAATTAACACAACTTCTAGCTAGGTAGATGCTGATCTCTGATGAGCATGCAGATCTTAAGTGCCTTCAAAACAACTCTGCTTGTGGGATTGGGTAATTAACCCTGAATAGTTATTACACACTCCACTGCAGATGAATCTGGTCTTCCAGGATCAGACTCTGAGTGCAAATGTGCCCACCTGTCCAGCTTCTGGACCCTTCCCTGGATGATCCTGTAAACCACTAGACCAAAAGGGAAAGCAAGAAACATTTCTCTCATATCCCTACACGGAATCCCTGGGAGTGCAATCTTCTCAGTGGCTGCCCTTAACTGCACCACACTAGTAGCAATCTGGACCCCATGGCAGGCACTTGCTGGCACAGCCTGCTGGTATTTTCTATGATCTCCTGTGTTCCCACAACAGAAAGCCCCAGCACTGCCACTTCAAGATGGCTACCTACTTTAGCTCTCCACCCAACAGCCAAGAAACACAGAGCCCTTTTCAAACATAAGCTCACTACACTCCACTGACTCAGTTAAGATCAGATTGCTAATGATCACATTCAAACTAAAAAGCTTTTCCTCAGCAAACGAAACAATCAATGAGTTGAAGAGAGAGTCTCCATTTGGGGAGCAAATTTTGCCACACGCATGTCAGGATATTTAAAGATATAATCTCCAGGATATATAAAGAACTCAAAAAACTTAACACCAAAAAACCAAATAACCCAATCAGTAAATGGGCTGAGGAACTGAACAGACACTTCACAGAAGAAGATACACAAGCGATCAACAAATATATTTAAAAAAATGTTCAACATCTTTAGTAAATAGAGAAATGCAAATCAAACTAAGATTTCATCTCACCCCAGTCAGAATGGCAGTTACCAAGAATTCAAGCAATAGTAAGTGTTGGAGACGATTCAGGGCAAAGGTACATTCATACATTACTGCTGGGACTGCAAATTGGTGCAACCACTTTGGAGAGCAGTGTGGAGATTCCTCAGAAAATTTGGAGTGGAACCACCATTTGACCCAGCTATCCCAGTCCTAGGTCTATACCCAAAGGACTTAAAATCAGCTACATAGCTACACCAATATTTATAGCAGCTGAATTTATAATAGCTAAACTGTGAAAGTAACCTAGATGCCCATCAACAGATGAATGGATAAAGAAACTGTGGTATATATACACAATGGAATATTACTCAGCATTAAAAGAGAATGAAATTATGTCATTTGCAGGTAAATGGATAGAGTTGGAGAATACCATGCTAAATAAGCAAAGTAAGCCAATCCCAAAAAACTAAAGCCTGAGTGTTTTCTCTGATTAATGGATACTAATCTAACATGGCAGGAGGAGGAGGCATGGGAAGAATGGAGGAACTTTGGATTGGGCAAAGGGGAGGGTGCAGACAGGTACTGAGGATAGGAAAGATGGTGGAAAGAGACAGACATTATCCTAGGTACAAGTATGATTGCACGATTGGTGTGTCTCTATACCATGTACAACCAGAGAATTGAAATGTTGCACACTACATTTGTGTACGATGAATTGAAATGCATTCTGCTATCATCTACAAATAAGTAGAACAAATTTTTTAAAAAAGAATAAAAACAACAATAAGTGTTGGCAAAGCTGTGGGGAGAAAGGTACACTCATACATTACTGGTGAGACTGCAAATTGGTGCAACCAATCTCAAAAGAAGTATGGAGATTCCTTAGAAAACTTGGAATGGAACCACCATTTGACCCAGCTATCCCACTCCTTCATCTATACCCAAAAGACTTAAAATCAGCATACTATAGTAACTCAGCCACATCAATGTTTTAGCTCAATTCACAATAGCTAAACTGTGGAAGCAACCTAGATGCTCTTCAATAGATGAATGGATAAAGAAACTGTGGTGTATATATAAATAATGGAACATTACTTAGCATTAAAAGAGAATAAAATTATAGCATTTGCAGGTAAATGGATGGAGTTGGAGAATATCATGCTAAGCAGAGTAAGCCAATCCCCAAAAAATCAAAGGCCAAATGTTCTCTCTGATAAGTGATACTGATTCATAAGGGGAGTGTCATGAGAAAAATGAAAAATTTTTGATTGGGCAAGGAGGAGGGAGGGGAGAAGAGGGAGGATGGGGGGTAGGAAAGATGGTGGAATGTGATAGACATTATTACATTAGATATATGTATGACTGCACATATGGTATAATGCTAATCATGTACAGAGAAATGAAAAGTTGTACTGCAATTGTGTACAATGAATCAAAATACATTCTGTCATATATACCTAATTAAAATAAATAAGTAAATAGACAAAGCAGAATTCTTAACACTTGGTGACAAACCTGAGAACATCTAGAGAGTTCTCAATGTTTCATGTTTCAAGATGTTGTGATTGATTTTTCAAACTTTTCAAACTACTTCCATTCTGCTGATACTATAAACTGCTTTATTTATAATTCCTGTTTGTATACTATTTCATAATGTTTTTATATTGTCCGTAAAAAAATATATTTAAAATGCTAACAAATGTAAAGGAAAATAAAAATTATCCAAAAGCAAAAAAAAAAAAAAAATCCAGACTACTTCTCTGTTCCACAGACTCTCCTATGCTAAATTTGTTTACTATGATTCTCTTTCTCTCTGTGTCACCCTTCCCTTCTGAGGTAAACTGGGTGATTTATATCTCCTCAAATCAGATAGGAAGGTTCTCCTCCCTCAAAGACATATACCTATATCCTCCTCCACAGTTGATGTGACTACAAGGAGATAAGTCTGTGACTAGAGGGCTTCTACTGGAACCATGCCCACTACCAGTTTTCAAGCTATGTTGAGACTAGGCCAGGTGACAATAGAAGGGGACAAAATGTTGTAGGGAACAGACGAGGCAGGGCACCAAAGATAGCAGGAAACAGTTTTATTTGGCTGCAGCCAGGTTCAGAGGGTACAGCTTTTGCAGTAATCAATTAATCCCCTGAACCCTGAGTTCAGATTGTTTCAGAACTTTATACCCAGTGTGTAAGGGGACAGGCTCAGAAGTTCAGTCTGCAGAAGTTTACATAAAAGCAGCTTTTCTTTCACTGTTCTGGGCAAGTTAACCCTTCAAGGACAACTCCTGAGAAGTATTAGTAATAATTGAGTCTGTGCTAAATAGGTTTAAAAAGTTTTATGGCATAGTAAAAGAATAAATAGGATTACAGTTAAATGTTTAAACATCATTAGAAATCAACTTTTAAAAATCTACTAAAAATGTGTTTAATATAAACAAATGATTTTTAAGTTTCTTCTCCCCTTTCTTTCCTCCCCCTGCCAGCTGTTACCATGGAGCCCAATTGGTAACTTCTTTTATCTTAGAAATGTAGATATATCTGTGAAGCTCCAGCTCAAGGTCAGAGGCCTTGTTAAAGGATTTTTTTTAAATAATCATATTTTGCATTTGCAAACACACTTTTACAAACTACTATTCTATAGGAAAAGGGGCATCCAGCACCTGGATTGCTGATCTCTTCCAGACCAAGTAAAATAGAGCAACAAGAAAATAGGAAGTTACTACATTGAACTCTTTTGCAGAGACTCTGTTGCTGATAGTACTAAAATCAATTATGGTGAAGATTTCTAGAAAAGCTTAATTAAGATTTTCTGTGGAGGAGGGGGGTGCCACTACAAAATGATAAACTCACTATCAGTTTGGTCGTACTTCAAGGTCTGGGTTTTGTCTCCAATTTAATACTATTTAATTTTCAGAGTCCTCAATGAATTGTTGTATACATTCTGTCCATGTTTTATAATACCTCCATTTAGTTTAACAAAGGGGTATACTATGATTATGCCATCTTACCTGATATAGGAACTTGCCAGACTTATGTGTTATGAATTTATATTTTAGGATTGGCAAACTCTTTCTGTGATGGGTTGGACAATAAATATATTAAGCTTTAAAGGTCCCCAATACGATTCTTTTCTTCTTCTTCTTCTTCTTCTTCTTTTTTTTTTTTTTTTTTTTAAGTAAGACCCTTTAATAGACCAGCTCACAGGCTATAAAAAACAAGCCATGGAGCCATTATTTGCTTATATGTTTTTAGAATACAATGTTTCCTTACAAGTATTTGGAAACTTATTGACACAGACAACTAGTGGTATGAGTGAGTTATCCCTTATGTAACTGAGAAATTAATACATTTAACAAAATCTATAATGGAGGAAGAAGGATCCTTTTAGGTAGAATATTTTTTTCTTTTCGCTTTTGCTGCTGGAGATTGAACCAAGGATCTCACTAATACCGGGAAAGGGCCATACCACTGAGCTACTTCTCCAGACCTTAGAAGCAGTTTTGATAACTGCTTATGATAATGTCGTTTGGAAAATGTTCAACTTTTTGTCTATATTTAATAATTTTTAATAGGGCCTTACAAACATAGTAGTGTCTACTATACATATTAATGAATGTTATAATTTGTTTAAATATAATACTAATGACACTCTGAGTTATCTTTCAGATCCATTAAATTTCATCTAGATTAAAAAAAAAGAATTCAGTAAAAGCTATCACATTTATCACTAGTTTTTTTTTCTTTTTAAAATAAAGCTATTGAAAGAAAGCTATGTTTCCAGTATGTTAACAACTACTTATCAACAAATGTATTGACAACAAAGGAGTTGGCAACCACTGGAAAACAAATTAGTGACACTTCTTTTACATGTTATGCTATATTTGTATTTTTCATCATTCTTTTGATCAATGATTATCACATTGTTGAGTTATTTCATGGAATAATAAGAAAAGCTGTTTCTCTCCAATGGTATGATTTTCCTTAGGCTATTTTTCATATATGAAAAGGGGGAGAGTCATACTATTAATCCCTCAAACTCTGGGGAAATTACCATTTGATTTTGTGACACTATGGGTAAGAAAAGTGGAAAAGAAAATAACTATTTTTTATTCTAATATTCCTTCTGGTAAGAACACTGGCAAAAATCTATCCAAAGGATATAACCTAAAATACTATAAAGATGAGTCATTGCAAGTAAGTCTCTATCATGATAAAGCATCAAAGATGGTGCTGAAACATACTGATTCAGGATAAATATTAATTTCTCCTCTTGGCCCCATATCCCTGGAGATCTAAGATCTATTACCAACCTACTGCCTTTATCTTACATTCTACAGTATGTTTTCCTCTCTCTAATTCCCTTATTTATAACACAGCACACCAAATGTAAGGCAACAGAGTTAATGATTAACTGAAAGGAATAAAGGAAAAGAGGAGGAAGTCACATGAGTTAATGGGCTGCTGCCTTTCTTTAGCTATTGTTTATATCTAATTGATTTAAATTATACTTCTTGCAAGCTACTATTTCAAATCATGGACTTAGTTGCTTCAAAATAAGCCTTCAAATTCTATGACCTCTACTATCCACATCTTGTTGTTAGAACTCTAATACATTCACTTTTCCTGTTCTAACATGTTCACTAAAACTGAAGGCCCTGATTTCAACACAAGATTATACTATGTTTATATTCTCTTGCCCTGAACTTGTTTATTTTTGTTACAATATACTTCAGCTTTTATCAGCTGCCAGGATGATAGTATTCTTGCTTGAAAACAACTATTAGGCAAGCAAAACATAGTGATACTCACCTAAGAATAGACCAGGTCTACAACTTTAAAAGAAGAAAGGGAAAAACAAAAACCAAAACCCATCAAAGACATTGCTTTAATTTTGAAGAGTTCAAAGTTCCAAATTCATTTGAAACACAGACAAGAAATGCTGGTTAAATCAGGTCTTGGCATGATTTGGTATAAACATACATTTGTGTTGTGCTACACAATATTTTTTCCTTTTTAGAAAAACAAGTTTAGGTTTCACATTCCAATAAATTATTGTTTACAAGTCCTCAATATCTGAATATCTGTATGACTGTAAAAGAGCTTTTTTCCCCCAATGTTATGATAACTTAAGGTCAAGGTTAGGCTGTTACATAAATGCATTCACAATTTTAATCATATTAGATGATGTTTCTGTAATTCCTATTCCAATTGATTCAAGATTTTATGTTCTAATTACACATTAATAAATTAAAAATAGGGCTGGGGTTGTGGCTCAGTGGTAGAGTGCTCACTTAGTATGTGTAAGGCCCTGGGTTTGATCCTCAGCACCATGTAAAAAATAAATAAATAAAGGTATTGTGTCCAACTACAACTAAAAAAAAAATACTTTAAAAAAAAATTAAAAATAATATGGTAGCATTTTAAAAAATAAAATAGTACAAGTAGAACAATTAGAGAAGATTAAGCTAAGTTAAGTTAGCCAATCCCCAAAAAACAAATGCCAAATGTTTTCTCTGATATAAGGGGGGTGACTCAAAGTGGGGTAGGGAGGGAGAGCATGGGTGGAAATTACCTCTAGATAGGAAATAGGGGTGGGAAGGAAAGGGAAGGAAGGGGAATAATAAGGATAGTGGAAGGAGATGGTCATCATTATATAAAATACATGTATGAAGAGGTGAATTTGGTGTCAACATACCTCATATACAGAGATATGATAAATTGTGGTATAAAGGTGTTTTAAGAATTGTAATACAAAAAAAAAGAGTGAGGCTCATGTATAATGGCATAATTTGGCGTGAACATACTCTATATACAGAGTTAGGAAAAATTGTGTTGTGAATGGATAATTATGAATGTAATGCACTTCACTATTGTCATGTATATAATAAATAAAAAATAATTAACACCAAAAAATAAAAAATAATATTACACTCATTTATAAGCATCCCTCTCCTCTTTACACATTTATTGTTAAATATTTTCCTTAGTGAACCACTGTATTGAACTGATTGGATTCCTTCTACAAATATTAGAATGCCTACTAAATAAAAAACAGTGTATGACTTTTCTAGGACAGCTGCAATAAATTACCCCAAACTTGGGAAATTTTTTTTTTAATTTAAAAATAAAAATAATATGGTAGCATTTAAAAAAATAAAACAGAACAAGTAGAACAAGTGACATTCCTATTTTAAGTCTATTGTTTTTAAACCAAAACTACACTGAGATTTCATCCCACTCCAGTTAGAATGGCAGCCATCGGGAATGCAAGCAATAATAAGTGTTAGAGAGGATGTGGACAAAAAGAAACATTTGCACTGTTGGCAGGACAGTAAATTAGTATAACCTCTATGAAAATCAGTATGGAGGTTCCTCAAAAGATGAGTAATGAAACCACCATATTACCCAGCTATAACACTTCTTAGAATATACCTTAAACAATTAAAGTCATCATACTATATGATACATGCATACTATGTTTACAGCAGCACAATCCACAATAGCCAAACTATGGAACCAGATTAGGTATCTGTCAATGTATTCATGGATAAAGAAAATGTGGTATATATATACACAAAGGAGTTTTATTCACCCATAAAGAAAAATGAAATTATGTCATTTACAGGAAAATGAATGGAACTTGAGAACATTATGTTAAGTGAAGTAAGCCAAACTTAGAAAATCAAGGGTCCTATGTTTTCCTTTTATATGTGAAAGCTAGAGAGAAAAAAAGGAAAGTGTGGGATGAGGAATATGGTGAAAATGAAAGGAAGATTAGTAGAGTAGTGTAAAGGGACCAGAGGGAGGGAGGAGGAGAGGAAAAAGGGAAATACTGGGGAATGATATTTGCCAAATTGTATTCTCATATTGTGTGTATAAACAAGTGTGTAACAAGGAATCTCACCATTAAGTACAACTAAAATGCACCAATAAAAATATGGAAAAAATTTTAAAGTATGTTTTTTCTTCATAATACTTTTTCTCTGTTATTGACTTAACAATTTTATAGTATACTAGTAGGAACATGTTCTGTGATGTATGAAAATGAGAAAAGTAAGATTTTACTTGCTCACAAGAGAAATCAATGTTTCATAATAAACTTACTGATGTTGTTAACTGGAATTAGTAATAATTGAAAGTCTGTGCTAAATAGGTTTTAAAAGTTTTATGGCACAGAAAAAAAAAATTAAATAAATAAATTACAGTTAAATGTTTAAACATCATTAGAAATCAACTTTTAAAAATTTGTTTAAAGATCCAACATGGTGGCGGGCACGGAGAGATCATGTCTCTGACCTCTTCAGCTGCGCGAGCATAGGGAGTCGTAAACCGTCTAAATGCTGTTTGCTCAGGATCACTAGTCAATGCTGAGCTGACGTGGATCTGAGGCGAATAGTCTGGGCCTCTCAGAACACACACTGAGCCCGGATCGGCTGAATTCAAGCTCCTGTTCGCCTGTGTCTCGTAGGCAAACCGCTGTGACTCAGCACTAAAGGATCCTGCTGAAACAACTGGTCGGCCCTTCTGAACCTGCAGAGGTTAATGCCAACCAAGCCTTCATAGGCAGTGGCCACAGGATGGAGACGGAGCTTGGGAGAGCCAGTCAGGAACCACCCAATGCATTGGTCAACGGGCAAAGGGAACGAACTGTCACCATAAGCATGGAATACCACCATGGCAGAGAACTAACGTCACCAGAATGCGGCGGAGGAGATAACTTCAATGAAACTGGCGGAGACAGGTGTGTAACCCCCTAGCCCTTCCTCTCCACACAGCGGGGAAATCTTAAGGGCCCCTCCCAGCTCTCCCGTAAGGGCCCCTCCCAGCGCTCCCATGAGCGTGATAGTCAGACCGAGGGAATCAGGAGTGGTGCGGGACCCGCAGCGCCAAACCCACGGCTACTGCTCCCACCACTGCTGACAACTCAGGTCTCTTGTACCAGCTACCGGGAGCGTGGCTACCGGAGGGCAAGCAAAATTCGCTGAGGGTTCTCAGCCCCAACCTCCACAAAATTAGGGTCTGAGGGAATGGCAAACAGGGAGAGTGTGCCCAGTTGTTCAAGATAATAGGGCTCCTGGGAGCAGCAGACCTGGCGTGTAACCAGTATTGTGGTGAGCGTCACCACTGAGCGGGGCCTGGCTTGAGGAAAAGTGGGGAAGTGACTAGACACAAGAGAAGGCCCTTGGCACTCAGGATTGGAGACCCGCCCAGTCTGGGAAGAGGAGCTGCTGCACAGTGATTGGTTCCGGCGTATTAAGAGGAGAAGCTTGGCCCGGTGGGCACAGCTCAACCTACTGGAAGAAAAGTTAATCAAATTCTAAGACTGCATTTATTAAAATTTTTTTTATTTGAATTTTTTTTTCATTTTCTTTTTTTTATTTTTTAAATTTTTTTAAATATTTTTTTATTATTTTTTTAATTTTAATTTTTTTTTATTATTTTTTTAAATTTGTTCTATCTTTTTTATTTTCTAATTTTTTCTTTTGTCTTTTCATTTCTTTTCAATTTCCTTATTCCCCCATCCTTGAATTCTACCTGCTTACTCTCATTCTCTTTAGTGACTTCTTTCCTTCCCTTCTAATGCCTTTCTTCCCAAGCATAAAATAAATTTATAGGAGTAAACAGTAACTCAGCAGTCAAACAGAACAAGAAGTAACAGGAACAGCATGAAAAAGCAAGGAAGAAAAGGAGTACAAACAATGCAGGACAGCCTAAATATTCAGGAGGACCTAGAGGCATCAGAAAAATGGCCAAATAAAGAACTCAAAGAATACCTTAGACAGATGGAATGGAATCTGAAAGAGGATATGAGACAGCAAATTCAAACAGTGAAAGAACACATTGAAAATGAATTACATAAACAGATAAAAGAAGCTACTAAGCATCTTTATCAGGAGAAAGAGATTATTAAAAAAATCAAACAATAATTCTAGAAATGCAGGAAACTATAAACCAAATTAAAAACTCAAATGAGAGTATCACTAACAGAGTGGAGCAAGTAGAAGCCAGAACGTCAGATAATGAAGACAAAATATATCATCTTGAAAAGAGTCTAGCCAACTCAGGAAGGATGGTAAAAAATCACGAGGAAAAACATCCAAGAGATATCGGATAACATAAAAAAAACAAACTTAAGAGTCATCGGGATAGAGGAAGGCATAGAGGTTCAAACCAAGGGAATGGACAACCTGTTGAATTAAATAATTATAGAAAACTTTCCAGACATAAAAAAGGAAATGGATGTACAAATTGTAGATGCATACAGGACACCGAGCATACAAAATCACAGTAGACCAACGCCAAGACACATTGTTATGAAGATATCCAATATACAGAACAAAGAGAAAATATTAAAAGCTTCAAAAGAAAGGAGGCAGATTACATTCAGGGGTAAACCAATAAGGTTAACAACGGATTTTTCATCACAGACGCTGAAAGCGAGAAGATCCTGGAAAAACATATTTCAAACTCTGAAAGACAATGGATGCCAACCAAGAATTTTGTACCCAGCAAAATTAAGCTTCAGGTATGACAACAAAATAAAAATCTTTCATGATAAACAAAAGTTAAAAGAATTTGCAGCCAGAAAACCAGCATTGAAAAGCATCTCAAGCAAAACACTACATGAGGAAAAAATGAAAAACAATAACCAAAACCAACAGTGGGAAGTACCTCAGTAAGCCAGAGAACAGGGGGAAAGCTAATGATGGAGAAACAAACCAAATTTAAAAATAAATAAATAAATAATCAAACATGGCTGGAAGTACAAATCATATATCAATAGTAACTCTAAACGTAAATGGCTTAAACTCACCAATAAAGCAACATAGGCTGGTAACATGGATTAAAAAAACAAATAAAAACAATATGCTGCCTACAGGAGACACATTTGATTGGAAAAGACATACACAGGCTGAAGGTGAAAGGTTGGGAAACAACATACCACGCACACGGTCCACATAAGCAAGCAGGGGTGGCCATCCTCATATCGAATAAAATCGACTTCAAGATTAAGTTAATCAAAAGGGATAAGTAAGGACATTATATACTGTTAAAAAGAACCATTCACCAACAAGACATAACAATTATCAATATTTATGCACCAAATAATGGTGCTGCGACATTCATAAAACAAACTCTCCTCAAGTTCAAGAATCAAATAGACCACAACACAATAATTATGGGTGACTTCAACACTCCTCTCTCAACATTGGACAAATCTTCCAAACAAAAGTTGAATAAAGAAACAATAGAACTTAATATCACAATCAATAACCTAGACTTAACTGACATATATAGAATATATCAACCATCATCAAGTAGATATACTTTTTTCTCAGTAGCACATGGATCCTTCTCAAAAATAGACCATATATTATGCCATAGGGCAAACCTCAGTAAATATAAAGGGGTAGAGATAATACCATGCATTTTATCTGATCATAATGGAATGAAACTGGAAATCTACAATAAAAGAAGGAAGGAAAAATCATACATCACATGGAAAAGGAACAATATGTTACTGAATGATCAATGGGTTACAGAAGACATAAAGGAGGAAATCAAAAATTCTTAGAGACAAATGAAAATACAGACACAACATATCAGAATCTATGGGACACAATGAGAGCAGTTTTAAGAGGGAAATTCATCGCCTGGAGGTCATTCCTCAAAAAAAGAAAAAAACAACAAATAAAGGAGCTCACACTTCATCTCAAAGCCCTAGAAAAGGATGAGTAGAACAACAGCAAATGTAGCAGAAGGCAAGAAATAATTAAAATCAGAGTGGAAATCAACGAAATTGAAAAAATTGACAAAACTAAAAGTTGGTTCTTTGAAAAAAATAAATAAGATTGACAGACCCTTAGCCATGCTAACGAAGAGAAGAAGAGAGAGAACTCAAATTACTAACATATGGGATGAAAAAGGCAATATCACAACAGATCCTACAGAAATACAGAAGACAATTAGAAATTATTTTGAAAACCTATATTCCAATAAAATAGAAGATAGTGAAGACATCGATAAATTTCTTAAGTCATATGATTTGCCCAGACTGAGTCAGGAGGATACACACAATTTGAACAGAACAATATCAATGGATGAAATAGAAGAAGCAATCAAAAGACTACCAACCAAGAAAAGCCCAGGACCGGATGGGTATACAGCAGAGTTTTACAAAACCTTTAAAGAAGAATTAATACCAATACTTTTCAAGTTATTTCAGGAAATAGGAAAAGAGGGAGCTCTTCCAAATTCATTCTATGAGGCCAACATCACCCTGATTCCGAAACCAGACAAAGACATCTCAAAGAAAGAAAACTACAGACCAATATCTCTAATGAACCTAGATGATGCAAAAATCCTCAATAAAATTCTGGCGAATCGGATACAAAAACACATCAAAAAAATTGTGCACCATGATCAAGTAGGATTCATCCCTGGGATGCAAGGATGGTTCAATATATGGAAATCAATAAATGTTATTCACCACATCAATAGACTCAAAGATAAGAACCATATGATCATCTCGATAGACGCAGAAAAAGCATTCAACAAAGTGCAGCATCCCTTTATGTTCAAAACTCTAGAAAAACTAGGTATAACAGGAACGTACCTCAACATTGTAAAAGCTATCTATGCTAAGCCTCAGACTAGCATCATTCTGAATGGAGAAAAATTGAAGGCATTCCCTCTAAAATCGGGAACAAGACAGGGATGCCATCTATCACCACTTCTATTCAATATAGTTCTCGAAACTTGGCCAGAGCAATTAGACGAAAGAAATTAAAGGCATAAAAATAGGAAAAGAAGAACTTAAATTACCACTATTTGCGGTTGATATGATTCTATACCTAGAAGACCCAAAAGGGTCTACAAAGAAACTACTAGAATTAATAAATGGATTCAGCAAAGTGGCAGGATATAAAATCAACACGCATAAATCAAAGGCATTCCTGTATATCAGCGACAAAACTTCTGAAATGGAAATAAGGAAAAACACCCCATTCACAATATCCTCAAAAAAAAAATAAAATACTTGGGAATCAACCTAACAAAAGAGGTGAAATATTTATACAATGAAATCTACAGAACCCTAAAGAGAGAAATAGAAGATCTTAGAAGATGGAAAAATATACCATGTTCATGGATAGGCAGAACTAACATCATCAAAATGGCGATATTACCAAAAGTTCTCTATACGTTCAATGCGATGCCAATCAAAATCCCAATGGCATTTCTTGTAGAAATAGATAAAGCAATCATGAAATTCATGTGGAAAAATAAAAGACCCAGAATAGCAAAAGCAACTCTAAGCAGGAAGTGTGAATCAGGCAGCAGAGCAATACCAGATTTCAAACTATACTACAGAGCAATAGTAACAAAAACAGCATGGTACTGGTACCAAAACAAATGGTGCTGGGAAAACTGGAAATCCATATGCAACAAATGAAACTGAATCCCCTTCTCTCGCCATGCCTAAAAGTTAACTCAAAATGAATCAAGGAGCTTGATATCAATTCAGAGACTCTGCGTCTGATAGAAGAAAAAGTTGGCTCCGATCTATAGAATGTGGGGTCGGGCTCCAAATTTCTTAATAGGACACCCATAGCACAAGAGTTAATAACAAGAATCAACAAATGGGACTTACTTAAACTAAAAAGTTTTTTTCTCAGCAAGAGAAACAATAAGAGAGGTAAATATTTTTCATGTCCTTCTGAAATGGAGGTGATAAACAAAGGAGGAAAAGAAGAGTATTAATGAGAAAAAAGAGAGAGGGAAGAAGAAAACAAAAAAGAAAAATTTGAAAAAGTTATTAAAAGAGAACTAAAAGGAGAAAGTCAGGGAAGGAAATAAAGGAAACCTAAAAACAAGTATCAAAAAGAAACAAAATTTTTAATCATGTCACATAATTTCAGAGTCTAAGAAATGAACAACTATCACTTTAACCAGAGATAGAGTAAAGCTGGCACAAATGCCTTATATTATTACTCTACTAAATAAACCTCTTCTCATCTCCTGCTTAGAGGATGAAGCCTGGCTACCAGAGTCCTGAGAGCTAAGTCAAGGAACAGGGATAATGGTGGGAGATGAGAGGAGTTTCTCAGCATTTTAGAATACATATATTCATATAATCTCTCTATTCTCAATTCCTCAACTCCTTATCTCCCTCAGTCTAGAAATCCTGTTTTAATCTCCCAGAATCTGATGTCATGAACACACTATCCACATATTTATCCCATGAAGACAGGACTGCAGTATATCTTGGTAATGTTTATTTATCCACTAAAAAGAATAGCATCTGACTGTTCTTATTAGGCTCTCAATAAATAGTCACTGAATGCGTGCATAAGTCATGAATTCCTAATGAAAAATCTCACACCAAAGAAAAATGTATGAATGCATACACACAAATACTGCATACAATTTGAGGAAAATCACAAAATCTTGAAGTCCATTGTTAGCTCCACTGGAGTTTTCTGGGGTTAAGAACTTCTGCACAACTGACTTTTTATTAAAATAACAGCAAGTCAAAACTATTATTGATGAACCCAGCCTAATTCCATTTTAAGATGGGAAGCCATCTCATCACAAAGTCATGAAAAGTTAATTTCTGTTTTACTATAAATTACTGCAATTTCTAAACTTGCTTGCAATTCCTGCCTGTGCCTTGAACTCACCTACGCCTGGCTTTCCCTGACCAGATAACAACCCTCTTTAAAACCTTAGTAGTACTGCATAAATCCTGGCTCCCCCGACCAGACAACAACCCTCTCTGAAACCTCATTGGCGCCTCATAAATTCTGACATTGGAATCTAAATTTACGCCCTACCTTTAAAAATCATGCCATGTAGATCATTAACCTACTATCTGCCTTTGTATTATGGCTGTCAAAATCCTGTTATCTGTAAGTTCTCAAGAAAACCCCTTTGCAACTTTTTGTGCTATAAAACCTCGTTCCTGGAGAGCTGGGGTGCTGATCTCTAGCCCATGTTAGGAAAGACGGCTGCTGATAGCTCTCTTTGTGTACACAAATACAAGCTTGCTTTAATTTGACTTAAAATTGAATTTGGTCTTTTCTTTGCATCGGGGTTCAACATTATTAGGTAATGCTATCAAGGAATGTATTGCCAATAAAATACATGACTCACGTTCTATATGAAAATATTTCTCCTCTGTGTGTTTAATACTGTTCTCAGAATGTTTTCAGCATGTACTTCTTTGAGGATATTTTAACCTTTCAAAACAGAGAAAAATATTCTTCCTCAGGGCTTTCATACCTGTTGCCATCTCTCCCAAGAATACTTTTCTCCCAGGCAGCTCCACAGTTTATTCTCTGACATCATTCAGCTTCTATTCAAAATGTCACCTCTCAGAGATGTTTTTCCTTACCAAACCTATCTGAAATAGCACCTCCCCATACACACATCTCCATCATTCTCTCCCTTTACCTAAATATATAAAATCATATTTGCATATTATCTATATTCCCAAACTAGAAAAGTAAGCCGTTTGAGGACTAGGACTCTGGGTTTTCTCCAAGACAGTATATCATCACAGTTAAAAACAGTTTTGGCACTCAGTATGCACTAGGATATGTTTTGAGTGTATCCTGTGGCAGAAAAGTAAGAAAGGAACAGAGTATTCAAGGAAGAATCAGTTCATGTAGGACCACTGAAACTATTCTTTTGCCTTTACTAGCTTTAGTGTAATGCCAAGCTAAATTACTAAATAATAGGATGAATGAAAGGAAAAGGGTACTACAGAGGAAGGAAGTACAGGCAAAATAAATGGGGAAAAAGAAAGTTTGTTTTGGACATAACAAAAGCATAAGCTATTTAGCAGAAGTCAGACTTTCTGTGTATGTATTTGAACTTCTAACTCAAAAATCTAAACCTCAGGGTGTCCCACAGCCAGGAGCTTCACTCTCTGCTTAGCAATTTTCCCATTTTAGAGATAAGAGCCTAACCAGGCTTTATGAAGCAACAGACTTCAAGAAAGTGTGTGATGTTTCATTTAACTTTCTGTCCTGAAATGTTTGAATACAGGTTAGCTTTTCTTTAGATTTTATTTTGAAAGGTATTGTCAGCAGGCCCAGTAGAACATGCCTATAATCTCAGTGACTCAGGAGGCTGAATCAGGAGGATCACAAGTTCAAGGCCAGCCTTAGTAACACAGCAATACTCTGCCTCAAAAAATAAAAAGGACTGGAGATATGGTTCAGTGGTAAAGTGCCTGGGTTCAATTTTCATACTAAAAAAACAGAAAACTAATGTTGTCTATGGTCACACTACCCTGAATGTACCCAATCTCGTCTGAAAAGTGCTATGAAGACAAGAAGTCCTCAATGTTCTAAGATGAAATGAAGATAAAACATCAAGATTTCTGATTTTAACTTTTAGAAAACAGAAGTCATTTTACAAGCTTCACTTGTGTGTAAATGTATATTAGAAAAAGAATTTTCCTTGAAATGAAAGATTAAAACCAAAAAAGGGATTAGAAATAAAGCAGCCCCTTTATAAACACGTTTTAAAGGCCATATTTATCAAGTGTATAAAATTCCACCAAGTTCTTATGCTGATGGCCAAATACTTATAAAGGGGCCATAATTGTTTTTAAAAATGATCTGAAACTAAGTAGATTTCATAGTATAGTGCACCTATCAAAAAAGGTTTAGGGCTGGGTTGTAGCTCAGTGGTAGAGCACTTGCCTAGCATGTGTGAGGCACTGGGTTCAGTCCTTAGCACCACATAAAAATAAACAAAGGTCCAACAACAACAACAAAAATTTTAAAAATAGGTCTAGTGTGCATTAATATGTACATGTTTTTATCTTTGACTTTCACCTGACTTTCACTTTTTCAAACCCAAAGAATTTTCAGTTAGAATTGATTTAAAAATCAAAATCTAAAACACTTGAAAACTACATTAAGTATTTCTACATGTGAGTTTCTACTCAATTGATTTCAGACATAAAAGTTACTTGTTACATGGGTCTGAATATATATAAATAGGCAGCAAGAGTCATATAATTTATTATGGTATTAAAAAAAGAAAATGTTAATTACCCTGATTGTATCATTATGCTATATATATATACACACACATATTCAATTACAATACTGTGCCCCTTAATTATGTACAAATAGTATATATTTAATAGTAATATTAAACAATAAATTTTTTAAAGAAAAACAAACCTATTATGGTATTAAATCCTATGAAAGGTTAAATATACCAAATAAACACATTCTAAATTTCCCCTGGATTGAAAATCATAGTTCATGCCCTTTCCTACTAACAAATGTCTCCTACCACAAATCCTATATTTTATACTCTAGTAATTTTTTTTCTACTGGAAAGTGCTATTCCTGGAACTCTGCCACTCTCATCAAAAGAAACTGCAACAACAATGCTATCACATTTGTTTGCTTTTGAAATATGTGAGGTAATCAACATTAATAAAAAAGAGAAGAAGAGAGTAAGGAAAAAAACCTTCAGTTTCTCACAAATATAAAAGTATTAAATGTGCCACTGTGAAATGAGAGAGTCAATATTAATAGAAAATTAGAACTATCTGAAACAAGTCAAGAAAACCAATCAACATTGCAAGTGGCCTTTAATTAAACTTTGGAGTGTACCAGAAGATCAGGCTGAAGGGCAAATATCTTAAATCACACAAGGAATCTATCACTGAGAAAAAACAAAGAATATTCTAAGAGCCTGATAACAGATATAAAATGAATTTGCAGTATGTTATAAAATACTAACAGATACTTTTTGAAAATTACTCCAAAGTTTCTATTTTGACAAGTTTATGCTTCAATATTTGCAGAGTTTAATTTTCTTACATAATGTCAAAATATAAATCTAGCTAAGCACTTCCATAATAAACAGTGAACAAGATTTTTAATTATTTCATTTTGTTAAACTACAGCAATTAATATTTCACTTGTATTATCTCACAAGGATTATTTGAAAAGTTCAGTGTAAATTGGTCAAATTTTGATTATTTAAATTGATACATCTTTTAGTAATTTCTAACTCATATCAGTTGGCATATTGTTTATTCATACATATGTATATCCATTCATTCAACAGTTACTGATTGAGTACATATCTGCCAGGTACTCTTCTAGGAGTTGGGTACACAGCAATAAACAAAATGAACAAATATTTTGGCCTTTTATTTTCTTATTCTTTTTGGGTTCCTGGTTCCTCCTCAGTTGTAATAAAACCTTAACTTTCCCTCTTTTAAGCAAAATTTTAGCTCAGCACATGGTCATTCAGCTGCATAGTATATAACACAGGTCATCAGCTAAGCCATGTGACTAAGGTCTGGATAAGGATGGGAACAAAGGTGGTAAAAGCAACATCTCACATGCTTGAAAAACAGCTGCATACTCTACTTCCTCCTGCCCCCTGAATCAGTCAGACATAGTGGTCGGCATGCTTTAACCACAAAGAATAGAAAGGCTTGGAGATAACAAAAGAACAAAGGGAAGGAACCTTGATCCTTAAATAACCCTGCAGATCAAAGCAGTCCTGAGCTGGCCATTTCAGACTCTGGAGAAAGTTAACTATCATGGTTAAGTCGCTGTTGTTTGGTTCCTTTAAAATAGCTGAATCAATATAGTTGTGTGGTAGCCCATTCTTCGTCTTCTATATTATTTTGAAATAAGAATAATGACCCTTAATTTACCTGGAGTATATTTTTTAAAGTCCTCCAAGAAGCCATCCTTGGCCTACTTCATGCCATGATTACATTAATCATTGCTTTTCTGTAACTTCTATATCTTACATATACATTTATATACTGCTATACTTATTACATGTAATTTACTTTTGCATCTATCTCCTCCACTAGGTGTGTCCTTCTTAAAAAGAAAAACGGCATGTCACCGGCAGTGTGCCTACTACAATCAATACTCAATAAATATTTGTTAAACAGAACTTATACATCAAGTTGTTCTTTGTTTCTTATTAGATTATAAATGAGCTAATAATAATTTTTCTTGTTCAGAAACAAAAGTTCATGAGAAGTCATTATATGAGAATAATTTTTTAAATACATAGGATACACTAAGTCTCTAATATTTCATGGGTCAGACAAAATCAGTCCCAAATATAGGATAGGAAAGGTTTTATTTTCAGTAGTTAGCAAGGAATCTGCATTATAAACACTTTAATGTTTACAACACTTCAATGTAATCATCCTTCGGTGACAACAGTTCTTGTCAATTTCATTCAGCAGGTACTAGTAAACAGCGCATATGATACAGGTAAGTTATACAAGGTTATAAAGGGAACCAACAGGAGACCACCCCCCAAAAAAAGAGTGGTGGAGGATCAGAGTGAGCAGGGCTAAGAATGAGAACAGAAAAGGAATGAGAATAGCAGACAAGCCATTTGAGTAGCACATGCCTGTAATCCCAGCAGCTTTGGAGGCTGAGGCAGGAGGATCACTGGTTCGAGACCAGCCTCAGAAACTTAGTGAGGCTCTAAGCAACTTAGCAAGACCCTGTCTCTAAAAAAAAAAAAAAAAAAAAAAAAAAATTAAAGGGCTGGGAATATGGCTCAGTGGTTAAGCATCCCTGGGTTCAATCCCCAGAACCAAAAAAAAAAAAAACCAGGTGGACAGATGAGACTCAGGATGTTCAGAAGAATAAAATAGATTACATAGCTATCTAAAATATGCAGGTATTAAAAAGAACATAGCTCAGTGGCAGAGCACTTGTCTTGTATGTGTGAGGCACTGGGTTCAATCCTCAGTACCACATAAAAATAAAATAAAGGCATGCTGTCCATCTGCAACTATGGGCTGGGGGAGGTGGGCATGGCAGCCCACATTAAAGTCCAGGAAGCCTGAGGAGAAAAAAGAAGAACATGGTATGGGTTGATTCCCTGAACTCCTCCTTCAGTTAACCCTGCCAAAAAGGGTGAGAGGAAAAAAAAAAAAAAGGACATGGCAGGCAGATCTCTTTACATCTTCAAAGATATTCATGCTATATCTATATTTTCGTCCACTGAAAAGAAGGTTACGGAGGCTGGGGCTGGAGCTCAGTGGCAGAGCGCTTGCCTGGCATGTGTGAGGTACTGGGTTCCATCCTTAGTACCACATACAAAATAAGCAAATAAAATAAAGGCATGCTGTCCATCTACAACCACACACACACACACACACACACAAAAAAAAAAAAAAAAGAATGTTAAGGAACTATATATGTGGCATAAAAATTTGCACATAAATTAATTTTTAAGGGTATTTATGTTTTACGCCTTAATATTTCTATAAGGACTAACCAAGTATTAATAGATGTTCCACAGGAAAACAACTGCAGGGAGAGACTTCAGTGTTTCCTTATATACTTTCATGAACTGTCTAAATTTAACCATGTACACATATTAATCTGAAATTTTTTTAAATATCAAGAGAGTTATTTGAGGGCTGGGGTTGTAGCTCAGTAGTAGAGCACTTGCCTGGCATATGTGAAGCACTGGGTTCAATCCTCAATACCACATATGTATAAAGAAAGAAAGAAAGGTCCATTGACAACTAATAATTTTAAAAAGTTATATGAATAACTGAATTGATAATTATATTGTTTTCTATAGTATAAACATATTGATACTTTTAAAATTATTTACTATCTGAAATTATACTATTTAGATTATAAACATTGACCAGATAGCTGTGTCTCAACTTCACTTTCTGAGAACCCATATTAGTTTAATTTCCATTTCATGCAAAGAGCCATTGGGGAAAAATGTAGGAGAAATACATTTTTCTTCTTTGTAGCCCTTTTAGTTTTATACTTTAAAATCTTTTCTTTAAATATGATCACTTAGCAACTTACTTTTATTTCCAGCCAATTATGATCCATGGCCAAGAGAGAAAGTCAATGTTGACATGATACCAATATAACTGGTAAAAAACAAAATATTCCAATAATAACTTGTTCTTTCTTCATCATGTTCAACATAGTGTTTAAATGATTTTCACTGATAAAGAGTATTTGATTTGAGAGCACACAGAAATAACCAATTTCATGAACTATGTACATTTCAGGTACAAATTGTAGGAAAAATTTAAAAAACTAAATGAAACAAATTTATCTAACAAGTACTGCTGACAAATGTTACATACTAACTGCCACAGTCTGGCTGGGCACAAATCACGAGCCACTCACAGCTTGTAGATTCAAACAGCAATTCTTTATTCCTGATCTCACACCGGCCGTCTACAAACACGTTCTGGGGAAATCCACGTTCTCTGCCCAAATCCACCTCCACTGGGCTTCTGTCTCCCAAATATATTCTGAATCGCGTGAGAACTCAAGGGGAACTCAGGCAGCAGGATACGCCCTATTCTAAACCGGGAACGCCCTAAACTCGGATTATCCTAAACCGGGAACACCCTAAACACGGATCCGCCCTGGTCCTTGAGCAAGGTCACCTTCCAATAAGCAACATGGGGGTACGCTGGCAAGGAAATTGTCATACCTACTTGGCTAATGGCTCCCAGCATCTCCCCCCTTCTGATTAATTAAACAAGTAATGTGGCTTAAGGACCGTGTCCAATTCAACATATGGTTCTTACCCGTCATTGGAAAACTGACCTTTAGGTGTCAGCCTCCTGTCTTAGGTTGATACCACTGCAACTCGATCATACCCGTCACTGACTACCAGTCCAGCATACAGCCATACTTGTGGATAGGTCTATGCACCAGTGGGGGGGTGAGGTTCTTTGCCTCACCTCTGTGAGCACTTGCAGCTGGGGATGTACCTCAGTGGTACAGCACTTGCCTAGCATGCACAAGGTTCTGGATTCAATCCCCAGACATTAGTAGCTGAGTTCTAATCTCAGGTATTAGACACCCATTAGATACTAATCAAGAAAGATCATTCAACTGATTGTATTTATCACTTTGATACAGAAAAAAAAAATGTAGCTTAAAGTACTCAAGATCAATTTCATAATACCCTGACACTAGAACTAGATCTTGAAGCAATGTGGCAGTAAGATCCTTTAGACAATCATAACAAGAGACATCAAGATGATTTAGCTAGATACAGTACATAGGCAAACAGAAACACAAAACTAATCTCTTGTTAACTCAAAAAATCTTTCTATATTAGGGTTCATCAACCTTTTCTGTAATGAGACAGATGGTAAATATTTTAGGTTTTGCAGACCACATCTATTCTCTGTAGTATATTCTTGTTTTGTTTTGCTTTGTTTTTGTGTGGTGCTGGAGATTGAACTCGGGGCCTTGTGCATGCAAGGCTAGCACTCTACCAACTGAGCTATATATATCCTAGCCCTCTTGTTTTGTTTTGTATAACATTTTAAAATGATAAAGACCATTCTGACAGGCTGTACAAAAGCAGGCCATAGCCATGACTAAATCTGGCCCACAGGCTGTTGTTCATTGATATAGTTCTTTTATCCAAAATGAAGAGGACCTTTAATAAGCATGTGATATTGTCAGTGCCCTTATTGTACACTCATTCTTAATCAAATTTTCATAAACACAGGCTGCAAAACAAGACAAACAAAAACCTCACATTTTCAATATTCCCAATTGTACAATGAAAATAATATCACATGAAAACCACATTATTCTGCTTAAAACTCTTTTTAAAAATTTTACTGCATCTCTGATAATTATAATAATAAATTCATTGAACACTTGGTTTTGTATCAGATACCACAGTAAATAGTGTAATACTTTTTAAATAACTTATTGAGTTATTCTTGGCATACTGCACATTTTTAATAACTTTACTAAGGCATAATTTGCATATTACTCATCAATTTCTAATGTACAATTCAATAATTTTTAGTAAGTTTATCAAGTTGTACAACCATCACCATTAATCAGTTTAATGCATCTTCATCACCCCAATATCATCTCTCATGCACATTTACTGTTAATGCCTATTTCTTCCCACTCCCTTCCCAAGGAACTACTAATCTTTCCTATGTTTTTCTTCCTCTGGATATATCATATAAATATTGTCACGTAAATGGTTTCTGTATCTGGCTTCTTTCCCTGAGTATAATATTATTAAGGTTCATTCATATTGTAGAATGGATCCATAGTTTGTTTTTCTATTATGAAGTAGTATTCCATTAGATGTGCTGCACTTTCTTAAAAGATACAATTTACTAAGTTTTGACACATATACAATCATGATATCACCCACATAATAATCATTCATTTCCACAACTTACTGTGCCCCTTAATAATCCTGCTACCTGCCATTCTCTATCCACCTCTGTCCCCAAGGCAACCATGAGTCTGCTTTCTGTCACTATATAGAAATTTGCATTTGCCATAATTTCGTATAAATATAATCATACAGTATATATTTTTTCTGACTTCCTTTATTCAGCATAATTATTTTAAAATTCATCCATTTTATTGTACATATTGATCTTATTATTATTCCTAAAGAATATTTTTGTTGATGTATTCATCTATGATAGCTATTTAGAATGTTTCCAGTTTGGAATTTTTACAAACAAACCTGATATGGACTTTTGTTTCTAAGTCTTTGGACATGTTTTCAATTCTTGTAAATATCTAAAAGTGGAAAGGCAAGATCATATAGTAGGATCAACTTTTTAAGAGAAGGACAAATTATTCACCAAAGAGATTGCATCATTTAACATTCCCATAGTATATGAGTGATCTAGTCCCTCCACATCCTAAACAACATGGTCAGTTTTTTAAATTGTATTCATTCTAATATATGTGTACTGACAGTTATTTATGGTGTTAACCTATGTTTTCCTAGTGACTAAAGATGTTGAGCATCAGTGCTGGGGTTGTGGCTCAGTGGTAGAGCACCTGCCTAGCATGTGTAGGCACTGGGTTCAATCCTCAGCACTACATAAAAATAAATGAATAAAATAAAGGTACTGTGTCCATCTACAACTAAATAATAATAATAATAATAAAAAAAAAGATGTTGAGTATCTTTTCATATGTTTGTGTCGTAGCTCCTTGGTGAAATGTGTTCACATCTTTTGCCAAATTTTTAAAAATTGGGTCTCTTTAATGGGTTTGATAAGTTTTTTAAATATATTCTGGATTCATCAGATATATTCTGCCAGTCTTTAATTTGTCCTCATTTTCATAATGCTATCTTTACAAGAACAGATTTTTAATTTTTATGAAAGGGCAACTTATCAATTTCTTCTATGGATATTTTTGGTGTCACATCTAAGAAATAATTCCCAAACCCAATTTTTTCTTTTAGAAGTATTGTTATTTGAGGCTTTATATTTAGATTTTTGATATATTTTGAGTTAATTATTATAAAGGATTTGAAATGTGATTCAAAGTTCATTCTATTATATGTAGATATTCAACTGTTCTGGTACATTTTGTTGAAGACTGCTTTATGTGGTTTTTTCCACTAAAAATGTCTTTATACCTTGTTGATATTTTTTTTGTCTTTTTGGGGGGAGGGGTCTTCTACTCAATTGACTGTTTTTTCTCTAAACATCAATACCACATTGTCTTAACTGCTGTACCTTCATAAATCATATATATCTCCAACTTCATTATTTTTCAAAGTTGCTTTGACTATCTTAGATCTTTCACATTTCCATATAAGCTTTAGAATCAATTTCTATTTTTTTGAAAATAAGTTTTGAATGGGAATTTGAGAATTTAATGAGTCTATTGATTCCCTTGGGGATAACGAATATTTTACTAACATTCAGTCTACTAATTCATAAACAAAGTACATCTCACCTTTTATTGGTATCTTTAATTTCTTTTTTTTTAAACTATTTTTTTTATTGGATATTCAAAACATTACAAAGATAGCAGAATCACATCGGTTACAGATTCACATTTTTACATAATACAATATTAGTAACTGTTGTATTCTGCTACCTTTCCTATCCTCTACTATCCCCCCCTCCCCTCCCCTCCCCTCCCATCTTCTCTCTCTACTCCATCTACTGTAATTCATTTCTCTCCTTATTTTTTTCCCATTTCCCTCACAACCTCTTATATGTAATTTTGTATAACAATGAGGGTCTCCTTCCATTTCCATGCAATTTCCCTTTTCTCTCTCTTTCCCTCCCACCTCATGACTCTGTTTAATGTTAATCTTTTCCTCCTGCTCTTCCTCCCTGCTCTGTTCTTAGTTGCTCTCATTATATCAAAAAAGACACTTGGCATTTGTTTTTTAGGGATTGGCTAGCTTCACTTAGCATAATCTGCTCTAATGCCATCCATTTCCCTGCAAATTCCATGATTTTGTCATTTCTTAGTGCTGCGTAGTACTCCATTGTGTATAAATGCCACATTTTTTTTATCCATTCATCTATTGAGGGGCATCGAGGTTGGTTCCACAGTCTAGCTATTGTGAATTGTGCTGCTATGAATATCGATGTGGCAGTATCCCTGTAGTATGCTCTTTTAAGGTCTTAAGGGAATAGTCCGAGGAGGGCAATAGCTGGGTCAAATGGTGGTTCCATTCCCAGCTTTCCCAGGAATCTCCATACTGCTTTCCATATTGGCCGCACCAATTTGCAGTCCCACCAGCAATGTACAAGAGTACCCTTTTCCCCACATCCTCGCCAGCCCTTGTTGTTGTTTGACTTCATAACGGCTGCCAATCTTACTGGAGTGAGATGGTATCTTAGGGTGGTTTTGATTTGCATTTCTCTGACTGCTAGAGATGGTGAGCATTTTTTCATGTACTTGTTGATTGATTGTATGTCCTCCTCTGAGAAGTGTCTGTTCAGGTCTTTGGCCCATTTATTGATTGGGTTATTTGTTTTCTTATTGTTTAATTTTTTGAGTTCTTTGTATACTCTGGATATTAGGGCTCTATCTGAAGTGTGAGGAGTAAAGATTTGTTCCCAGGATGTAGGCTCCCTGTTTACCTCTCTTATTGTTTCTCTTGCTGAGAAAAAAACTTTTTAGTTTAAGTAAGTCCCATTTGTTTATTCTTGTTATTAACTCTTGTGCTATGGGTGTCCTATTGAGGAATTTGGAGCCCGACCCCACAATATGTAGATCGGAGCCAACCTTTTCTTCTATCAGACGCATAGTCTCTGATTTGATATCAAGCTCCTTGATTCATTTTGAGTTAACTTTTGTGCATGGCGAGAGGAGGGGATTCAGTTTCATTTTGTTGCATATGGATTTCCAGTTTTCCCAGCACCATTTGTTGAAGATGCTATCCTTCCTCCATTGCATGCTTTTAGCCCCTTTATCAAATATAAGATAGTTGTAACTTTGTGGATTGGTTTCTGTGTCCTCTATTCTATACCATTGGTCCACCCACCTGTTTTGGTACCAGTACCATGCTGTTTTTGTTACTATTGCTTTGTAGTACAGTTTGATATCTGGTATCGCTACACCTCCTGATTCACACTTCTTGCTTAGAATTGCTTTTGCTATTCTGGGTCTTTTGTTTTTCCACATGAATTTCATGATTGCTTTATCTATTTCTACAAGAAATGCCATTGGGATTTTGATTGGCATCGCATTAAACCTGTAGAGAACTTTTGGTAATATCGCCATTTTGATGATGTTAGTTCTGCCTATCCATGAACATGGTATATTTTTCCATCTTCTAAGATATTCTTCTATTTCTCTCTTTAGGGTTCTGTAGTTTTCATTGTATAAATCTTTCACCTCTTTTGTTAGGTTGATTCCCAAGTATTTTATTTTTTTTCAGGATATTGTGAATGGGGTGGTTTTCCTCATTTCCAGTTCAGAAGATTTGTCGCTGATATACAGGAATGCCTTTGATTTATGCGTGTTGATTTTATATCCTGCCACTTTGCTGAATTCATTTATTAGCTCTAGTAGTTTCTTTGTAGACCCTTTTGTGTCTTCTAGGTATAGGATCATATCATCCGCAAATAGTGATAATTTAAGTTCTTCTTTTCCTATCTTAATGCCTTTAATTTCTTTTGTCTGTCTAATTGCTCTGGCCAGTATTTCGAGAACTATATTGAATAGAAGTGGTGAGAGAGGGCATCCCTGTCTTGTTCCAGATTTTAGAGGGAATGCCTTCAGTTTTTTTCCATTTAGAATGATGCTAGCCTGAGGCTTAGCATATATAGCTTTTACAATTTTGAGGTAAGTTCCTGTTATCCCTAGTTTTTCTAATGTTTTGAACATAAAGGGATGCTGTACTTTGTCAAATGCTTTTTCTGCGTCCATCGAGATGATCATATGGTTCTTATCTTTAAGTCTATTGATGTGGTGAATAACGTTTATTGATTTCCGTATATTGAACCAGCCTTGCATCCCAGGGATGAATCATACTTGATCATGGTACACGATCTTTTTCATATGTTTTTGTATATGATTTGCCAGAATTATATTGAGGATTTTTGCATCTAAATTCATTAGGGATATTGGTCTATAGTTTTCTTTCTTTGAGGTGTCCTTCTCTGGTTTGGGAATCAGGGTGATATTGGCCTCATAGAATGAATTTGGAAGTTCTCCCTCTTTTTCTATCTCCTGAAATAGATTATGGAGTATTGGTATTAGTTCTTCTTTAAAGTTCTTGTAAAACTCTGCTGTATATCCATCCGGTCCTGGGCTTTTCTTGGTTGGTAGTCTTTTGATGGCTTCTTCTATTTCCTCACTTGATACTGGTCTGTTTAGGTTGTTTATATCTTCCTGATTTAATCTGGGTAGTTCATATGTCTCAAGGAATTTATCGATGCCTTCACTATCTTCTATTTTATTAGAGTATAGGGTTTCAAAATAATTTCTAATTATCTTCTGTATTTCTGATTTGTCTGTTGTGATGTTGCCTTTTTCATCCAGTAAGCTAGTAATTTGGGTTCTCTCTCTTCTTCTCTTTGTTAGCGTGGCTAGTGGTCTATCAATCTTATTTAAAAAAACCAACTTTTAGTTTTGTCAATTTTTTTGATTGTTTCTTTTGTTTCAATTTCATTGATTTCAGCTCTAATTTTAATTATTTCTTGCCTTCTACTGTATTTGCTGCTGATCTGTTCTTTTTCTAAGGCTTCGAGGTGTAGTATGAGGTCATATATTTGTTGGCTTTTCCTTCTTTTAAGGAATGAACTCCATGAAATGAATTTTCCTCTTAGTACTGCTTTCATAGTGTCCCAAAGATTTCGATATGTTGTGTCTGAGTTTTCGTTTACCTCTAAGAATTTTTTAATTTCCTCTTTGATGTCTTCTGTAACCCTTTGTTCATTCAGTAGCATATTGTTTAATCTCCATGTGATGTAGGGTTTTTCCTTTCTCATTTTATTATTGATTTCCAATTTCATTCCATTATGATCAGATAAAATGCATGGTAGTATCTCAACTCCTTTGTAATTGCTAAGATTTGCCCTGTGACATAATATATGGTCTATTTTTGAGAAGGATCCATGTGCTGCTGAGAAGAAAGTGTATCCGCTTGATGTTGGGTGGTATATTCTGTATATATCAATTAAGTCTAAGTTATTAATTGTATTATTGAGCTCTATGGTTTCTTTATTCAACTTTTGTTTGGAAGATCTGTCCATTGGTGAGAGAGGTGTGTTAAAATCTCCCATGATTATTGTGTTGTGGTCTATTAGACTCTTGAACTTGAGAAGAGTTTGTTTGATGAACGTAGCTGCACCATTGTTTGGGGCATATATATTAATGATCGTCAAGTCTTTTTGGTGTATGGTTCCCTTGAGCAGTATGTAGTGTCCTTGTTTATCCCTTTTGATTAACTTTGGCTTGAAGTCTATTTTATTTGATACAAATATGGACACCCCTGCTTGCTTCCGGGGTCCGTATGAGTGATATGATTTTTCCCAACCTTTCACCTTCAGTCTGTGTATGTCTTTTCCTATCAGATGAGTCTCCTGTAGGCAGCATATTTTGGATCTTTTTTTTCAATCCATTCTACTAGCCTATGTCTTTTGATTGGTGCATTTAAGCCATTAACATTTAGGGTTACTATTGAGATATGGTTTGTATTTCCAGCCATATTTGGTTATGTATGATACTTAACATGATTTGTTTTTCCTCTATGCTTGTTTTTTCCTTTACTGTACTACCTCCCGCTGTTGGTTTTCATTGTTATTTTTCATTTCCTCTTCCTGTAATGTTTTGCCAAGGATGTTTTGAAGAGCTGGTTTTCTAGCTGCAAATTCTTTTAACTTTTGTTTATCGTGGAAGATTTTTATTTCATCTTCAATCCTGAAGCTTAGTTTCGCTGGATACATGATTCTTGGTTGGAACCCTTTTTCTTTCAGGTTTGAAATATGGTGTTCCAGGATCTTCTAGCTTTCAGAGTCTGTGTTGAAAGACCAGCAGTTATCCTGATTGGTTTACCCCTAAATGTAATCTGCTTCCTCTCTCTTGTGGCTTTTAAGATTCTCTCCTTATTCTGTATGTTGGGCATCTTCATTATTATGTGTCTTGGTGTGGATCTCCTATGATTTTGTATATTTGGTGTCCTGTAGGCTTTTAGTATTTGGATTTCTTTTTCATTCTTTAAGTCTGGGAAGTTTCCTAGTATTATTTCATTGAATAGATTGCTCATTCCCTTGGTTTGGACCTCTGTACCCTCTTGTATCCCAATAACTCTTAGGTTTGGTTTCTTGATGTTATCCCATAATTCTTGGATGTTCTGCTCATGATTTCTTAACATTCTCGCTGAGCTGTCTATGTTCTTTTCAAGTTGAAAAACTTTGTCTTCGTTGTCTGAAGTTCTATCTTCCAAGTGTTCTACTCTGCTGGTAATGGTATCTTTAATTTCTTTCTACTATATTTGAATTTTATAGTGCATTCATCTTTCACATCTTTTGTCATATTTATCCTCAAGTTTTCATATTTTTATAGTATTATAAATGACAGTCACTGTTTTTTGTTTCTAATTGTTACTGCTGTACAGAAATGCAAATGATTTTTATACATGGAGCTTATCTACTTCAACAATACTTAACTCATGTCTTTGTTCTTTTAGCTAAATCATATACTCTATAAATAATGGCAGTTTTACCTCTTCCTCTATTCTAGATGCCTCTCTGCCTGTTTCTTACTCTGCCTAAAATCCAATATAAGGTTGAACAGAAGCATTAAGAACACATATCCTAATCTTGTTTCTAAACTTAGGAAGATAACAGCATTTAGTCTTTCACCAATAAATATAATGCCAGCTATTGGTTTTTCTTAGATACCTTTTATAAGGTTAAGGACACTTGACTTTTGGTGGTGGTGCGGGGGTGGGTGTTGTGCTAGGGACTAAACACAGGGTTTCATACAGGTTAAACACATGTTCTACCACCGAGCAGTAGATCTAACCCAAAGGACACTAACTTGGTTTTCCTTGGTTTGCTGAGATTACTTAATCAGCATTTGGATTCTGTCAAATGCTAGCTCTGTTTCTACTGAAATGATCATATGGCTTTGGTTTTATAATTTGTTAAAAAAATGAATTAAAATGATTATCGAATCATAAACCAACCTTGTATTCCTACAGTGAGCAGTACTTGATTACTGCTATGATTTGAATATGGTATGTCCTCTCCAAAACTCAAGTTGGAATTTGACTGTCATTGTGACAGGGCTGGGAGGTGGGGCCTGTAAGGGGTAATGAAGTCATTAAGAGGGATTAATACCTTTCTCATTGAAATGGATTCATTCTCCAGAGAGCAAGTCAACTCCTAGTGTTCTTGCCTCTTCAACATATGTCTCTTGTCCTTTCACTTTTCTGCCATCCTGTGGTGTAGCGTGAGGCCCTCACCAGATGCTGGCACCATGTTCTTGAACTCTCCAGCCTCCAGAATCATGAGCCAACGTAAACCTCTATTTTATATAAATCATCTAGTCTCAGGTATTTTTTTATGTGTGTGTCGGGTGCTGGGAATTGAACCCAGGGGCAATTTATCACTGGGTTACATCCCCAGCCCTTTTAATCTTTGACACAGAATCTCATTAAACTGTCCGGCTGGCCTTAAACTTGCTATCCTTCTGCCACAGCCCCATGAGCCACTGGGATTACAGGTCTGTGACTGTAATCCTGGCTCAGTCTCAGGTATTCTACTACAGCAATAGAAAACATTCTAAGGCAGTCATGATAAATTATACTTTTTATATATCACTGGATTTTATTTATTAAACTCAGTTTTAAATGTTTACATGTATATTCATGAATGATGTTGCACTGCAGTTTTCCTTGGTTTTGGTATCAAGATAATGCTCATTGGTTTTGTCGCATAGGTAAATCAGGTCCCTGTAACACATCTTAGCCAGAAGAAGTAAGTGTGCTACATAGTTATTATGTTATTACTTCATCTAATCATTCCTAGCCTAGGTAGTATTTGTCATTACTATCACATTACATATGGCAGAAAAGAGGAAAATAATCAAGACTGACAGCAAGGAGGCATAGTTCTTTCTAAACTGGAACTAGGATTTTAATCATGACAGCATGAATCTAAAATCTACTCTCTTAATCTCCTACTATACTATAATATTAAACTTATACTCAAGAAGATTCTCTTTAAACACGTAGATTAATTTCTTTTTATTGAGAAAAAAACATTTAGTCTCCAAAAGATCCAAGTACTCTGATCTGGAGCTCATGTCTTACTCTCTATAGTATTTATTAAAAAAAAAAAAAAAGTATAAAATGCCATGGTTTCTTACAATTTAAGTCAGGATCTATATAAACTATACTACTGAATATACTCAACTATTACTTAAGAAAGGATCTTATAAGGATATTCTATAATCCCAAAAGATCAACCCAAACTATTACAATAGGTACTACCCTCTTACAGTTTTATCTGATCTTTAACCACATTGTGAAATATGAATTATCATAGATATTCTGCAGATGAGAAAATTTGAAAAGCAACATTAAGAAACTTGCTTAATATCCCTTAAATAGCATGGCAGATATTCAAACTCAGGTCTCTACAGCTCAAGAAAAGCTCCTTAAATACCGTGTCTGTTTGTTTGTTTGTCAGATTCCAATATTTTCAACTCTAAGAAAAAAAAGAAGCACTGCCAAGGGCCTTTGGAAACAAAGAAATTTCATCATCAGATTCCAGCAGAGCTCAGGCCAAGTAAATTGGATCTGAGCTTTGATGATAATGTGGCAAGTAGACACTTCTCAACCTTTGACTGCAGTAAGCCAACTTTATTTCCTTTGTAAAGGGAAGTTTTCCTACCATGAAACTAGCTGAGTGCTTTTTCTTTATTTCTGAATATCTAAAGGTGGACATAGCTCAATTCACTTGGATCACTAGCTATTGTGTATGATGCAGAATTCCTCTTAAGAGTCAAATGGGAGGAAAAAGAGAAAAAATAGAAGCAATTCAAATTATTCTAGTCACAAAACAAGGTAGAATAGGGGCAAAAAAAAAAAAAAAAAAAAAACTGAATGCTTAAGAATATTCAAGGTCCAGATCCTACCTATTCTTCCTCATTTTAGCAGTGAAACCTTGGAAAAGTTTCAGACTCTATGGGCTTCCAAGTTTTAATCTATAAAATAGGGATGATAATTTTACCTCTCACATACTTAAGAATTAAAAGAGAGAATACACAAAATGTGTTTAGAATAGCACCTGACACTTGATAAGCACTTTTTAAAATTATTCTATCAGTATTATATTATTCCTATAATTATGGACAGAAAAAAATTACATGTTATTTAGAGATTGTTTGTATTTGCAAATAACTTGTTTCTAATGCCTGTATATTGAAAACATCATTCTATAATTCTGACAGGTCAATATTAGTGTCCTAAAAATGACATTGGAAATTGATTTCTAGTATCTTCTGTAAGTAGACAAACAACTTTGAAAACAAACAGAAATGACCAGAAGAGCTGGGCACAGTGGCTCATGCCTGTAATCCCAGCAGCTTGAGAGGCTAAAGCAGGAGGATTCACAAGTTCAAAGCCAGCCTCAGCAATAGCTAGGAGCTAAACCAACTCAGTGAGACCCTGTCTCTAAATAAACTACAAAATATGACTAGGGGTGTGGCTCAGTGGTTGAATATATCTGAGTTCAATCACTGGTACAAAAGAAAAGAAAATAAATAACCAGACATAAATTATTAAGACAAGGTAAATTTTTCAATTCCATTATGTAGTATTAAATACCCACTATGTGCTCAGCATTATATAATGTTCTATAGAATACACACAAGATCTAAACCCAACTCTCAATATGCTTAAATTACTAGGGAACAAAAATACATACTTAGAATAAATAGATAAGGCAAAATATAAGCAAATTCTAGTGAATACCCAGTAACTCTGGATGGAAGAAGTCCTCAAATAAAAAAATTCCATGTGTATATTTAATGCCATTCTTTTTTAAATTTTTTATTCTAATTTGTTATATATGACAGCAGAATGTATTACAATTCATATTACACATATAGAGCACAATTTTTCATATCTCTGGTTATATACAACATATATGCTTAATATTAGTTTCAAAAGCAAATGCAAATGACTGGTATATTACAATATTATAAATTATTAATAAATTAAATAAAAAAGGATTATTTAATGAATTTCCACCATAACTTACTGTGGCTATTTTGGTACTGAGAAAGTTCTCCCTTTCTTCATCTACATGAATTTCATGTCCAGTTTTAAATAATTCAAGCATTTTAGGGATGTCACGGCCAATGGAATCTGATTAGAAAAATAAAAAAAAATCCCAAATTATCACTACATCTAAAAACATAGCAAAAATTACTGAATGTGATAACCATATATTCCATGTGAAGATACAGTAAAATAAATTGTGGCAGACAGACTTTAGAGTGGCCCTTGTGGTCACAATTTCCTGTGCTCATGCTCTTGAGTGATTTCCTCCACTGTGTGTGGATGAAGCCTGCAACTTCCTTCTCAGGTTATAATGTCACTTACTAAAGAAAAGAACAAAATCAAGGTAAAAACTAAGAATGTTCAAATTATACAGAAGATTCAAAAAATAAACTATATAACCACTATGATTTAGTCATTATCATTTTAACTCAGAGTTAAGACACAAAATGCATTTGTATTTCAGTATACTGAAATACTAATATATGCATAAAAGTGTTTCTTTTTCTCTGCATCTTTTCCAGCCTTTATTATTATTTGTGTTCTTGATGACTGCTATTTTGACGGTTGTGAAATGAAATCTCAGTGTAGCTTTGATTTGAATTTCCCTAATTGCTAATGTTGCTGAACATTTTTTCATGTATTTATTGGCCATTTATATTTTTTTCTTGAGAAGGATTTGTTTAATTCATTTACCCATTTATGAATTGGGTTATTTGACTTCTTGGTTTAAAGTTTTTTGAGCTCTTTATACATTCTAGATATTAATCTTTGGTCACAAAAGTGCCAGCAAAGATTTTCTCCTGAAGCAGGAAATTTTATGGTAAGTTTGTAAACTAAGAGGGATTATACAGGAAAGCAGGAAAAATGAACAGTGTAGAAGGAGAAACAGTGTCCTCTTATAGGTGAGTAAAAGTGGAATACCTTGCACAAATGACCAGAGGTGGCAGTTAGTAGAAGCATAGAGAATTCATTTGAAGTGACAGGAAGGAAGACAGTGTTGTGGGTATATTCAAGTATCACTGAATGATTCTTGAGTTCTTGTACTAAGTACAAGCCTGGTTGCTATGAAAAAATAACTTTAAAAGCATAGGTGTATGTTAAATATGAAGACGTTTAAACAGACATAGTTTAACCAGGTGTTTCTCTTTTCTATACCATTATTAACATCCTACTGTTTATTGTTAAACTATGTCATACTGTTTAGTACTCAGTTACATCAGAATGTAATGAATACCTTTTCAGTATTTGTTCCATCTCTATGTCCCTTATCTCTCAATTAGATTGTAAGCTCCTTGTGGGTAGTTGCTTTTCTTCATGCTGAAGTGCTCTTGAACCGTACTGAACAACTTCTGAGATAATACTTGGGAGTAATGTATGGTGAAGGTATATTTGCTCTTCATGTAATCAGATCCTCACATTTACTCACGAAGGGAACATTTGGCTTGAGGCACCATGGAAGTTTTGTCCCTCTCCTTCTCTCTTTTTAAAATTGCAGTACTGGGGATTGAACCCAGCGGCACTCTACCACTGAGCTACATCCCCATCCCTTTTCAAATGTTATTTTAAGACAGTGTATTACTGAGTTGCTAAGGTTGGCCTTGAACTTGCTGTGCTCTTGCCTCAGCCTCCCAAGTTACCATGTCCAGCATTAGGAAATAGTGTGTCTTTAGTGGCACATTGCTCACTGTATTTCTTACCCTTCAAATATTTCACATTTTCTACACGTTTTAAATTATATTGTATTGTGTACACATACAAATATTTTACAACAAATCCCATCAATCTATATAACTATAAAGCACCAATTAAAAAATATGAAAAAAAAGAAAATTTACCATTTCAATACAAAATAAACTAGCCTCCTATGACTTTATATTGCTTTCCAGTTACTATCTAATACTCTTCTTAAGTGCATTAAGGTCTCATAAAAATTGTTCATGACCTTTGCTCCATTTCCTTTTATACGTATTCTATCAGGTTATCCTTCCCAGCATTCCACCAAGAATAATATTGTGAAAGTCACCAATGACTTGCAAATGGGCAAATCCATTAGCCATTTCTCAGTGTTCATATGACTTGATCTATCAACAGCAAGTCACAGAATATCTTTCCTCTTTCTATAACACCTTGATTTCTCCTCAAACACACATATTCACTAGCTGGCCCATTGCTTTTTATCAACTTAGCCACCCTCATTTAGCTGACTTCTTCCAACATTACTATCTCTGGGCTCAGTCACCTGACCTATTATTTTATCCTTGCACCCTACCTACGTGATCTCATCCAGACATCTGGCTTTAAAAACCAGTTAGTCATTCCTAATTGCAAATTTACATCTCCAGCTATAACATCACTCATGTTTTCCAACCACCTATTTGATATCCCCATGTAGATGCAGATAGTTAATTAGTGAGGTATAAATGTGACAAACATTTGCCAGAGAAATGAATAAATGACTTCATAATTTTGAGCTTAATATTATAGTGATAATGTATGGTAATTAAGTAGGAAAGAACAGGGTTTAAGAAATAAAGAATGTTTACTTTCATGGCACATATATTAAAACTGGAACGATACAGAAAAAGATTAGCATGGCCCTTGATCAAGGGTAACAGGCAAATTTGTGAAGCATTCTGTATCCTGTGTTCTGTATTCTCCTAGAAAATGTTCTAGAATTTCTTGAACCTGGTTCAAAGTGAGTGCAACATCAACCCAAAGACAACCTTAAACTAGGCTTTAAGCCTTCAGTCTTTCTTCTAGTTAAAATCGTTGATAAACAAGACATGTCCAAAGTGAATAAGTTTGACAAATCAAAACTGAATAAAATTAATACTGAAGGGAAAACAAATATATGCTTCTCTCAAAGAAAACTATCCAGCAGGAGAAAGAATGTTCCCAAACATTGGGATTTCTTCCCAAGAGTAAATTTCAACATTGCCTGAGAGCCTTGGCTTATTTTTATAAACCTGTAAGTTTGTATAAATTTTGGCTTCTCGTCTGTACTCCCTGGCTAAGAGGTCAAGAGTAGTCAATGTTCACTTAAATCTATATTTTAAACGTCCTATTTGTACATAAATTCCAGATGGTAGATGCTGTCATATAATCTCACCACTGATGACCTTTGTATGTGTGGTACCTGCGCCCCCTACAGGGCAAGCCAATTTTAACTTAGAAGAGGTGTTTTCCACTGCTTCTTCACCTTCCTGAAGGTGCATATCTTTACAGCTTCTCACAGTGTACCTTCATTTCTAATGTACCAATAAAATAATATTTTAAAAAGACGAAGTTCTAGAATTTCTTGGCTTTTCCCTTAAATTTGGTTTATTTTCCATTTTAGATTATTTTTTGTGTTTGATAAGAGGAAAGGGACATCTGGCATTTAAGCACCATTCCTTGAAATTTTTATTATTTTTCCATATAATTTTGGCACCTTTGATGAAAAGAAGTTGACCAATGTTTGATCCACATTCATCTATCGTTAATGCCATACAACACTGTTCTGATTACAATAGTGCTACGCAGTGAAGTCTTTTGTTAAAAATTTTTTTTAATTGTCAGTTGGCTTTCTGGCTGAGGTTACATCAAGTCTAGAAAAAGTTGGGTATAATTCCATGTTAACAATATTATGTCTTTAAATCTATAGCTACAGTGTATGTCTCCATTTACTCAGGTATTCTTCAAACTTTCAACAACTTTTAGCAGTTTTCTGTGACTAGCTCTTGCACAACTTTTGCTCAACTTAGTCCTACATATTTTGTTTATCCTCATGTGAAACTGTTTTATAAATCTCATCTTGTCTGTTAGTAGTCTATAGAAATGAGGTCGATTATTGTTGCTGGATCTTGGCATAATTTATCTCGAAATTTACTTATTAGAAATCACAAGAATACCTTAAGATATCATCTGGAAATACAGATTTCTTCCTTTCCTAGTATATGCCCTTTACTTCACTAACCTCTAGTACAATGTTAAATGCAGGTGGTGAGAGCAAAGATCTGTGTCTTGATAGTTATTTCAGGTAGAAAGCCTTCCATCTTAAGAGTCTCACCATTAAGAATGTTGTTTTTGCATAGTTATGTTTTGTCAAGTTGAGGAAATCCATTTCTATTTCTAGTATTTTCAGCATTCTTACCATAAACAGATGTTGGAGCTGGGTATGGTGGCACATGCCTGTAATCCCAGCAACTCAGGAAGCTGAGACAGGAGGATCACAAATTCAAGTCAGCCTCAGCACCTTAGCAAGGCTCTAAGCAACTCAGCAAGACCCTATCTCAAAAAATAAAAGGTCTGGGACATAGTTCAATTCCATACGTTCAATCCCATAGTTCAATCCAACATACATACGTTTATTTATTTACTGGTACTTCTCTGCATCTAATCCTCTTTCATTCTATTAACACAGTATATTATACTGATGTTTGGATATAAAATCAATTTATTCCTAAAATAAATCTCCTTGGTTGAGCTATATGAACCCTTATGTTTATATTGCTGGATTCAATTTGCTAATCCTTTGTTAAGGATTTTTGTTGTTGCTTCTATGCTCATGAGAAATAATGGTCAGTAGTTTTCTTATGATGTCCTTGTCTGGCTTTGATATCGGGGTAGAGCTCAGCACATAAAATAAGTTGGTAAATGGTCTTTTTTCATTATTTTCTAAAAGGGGTTGTAAGCTGGTTACATTGGCACATGCCTGTCCCAATCCCATTCCCCCCCACTGCCCACTTGGGGTCCTTCCCTGAGCTTGCTCCCTCCTTCCCTCCCTCCCTCTCTCCTCCTCCCCTCCCTTATTCCCTCCCTCTATGCCCAATTGCTCAAAAATTTTTAAAATAATAATAAAAAGAAAAATATTAAAATCTCCAACTGGACTTGATTACTATATTTCTCCTTTCAATATTGTCCAGTTGTGTTTCATATCTTCTAGGGCTCTTTTTAGATGAGTAGGTCCTATTAATAATTTGGAATATCCATCTTTTTCTCCAGTTAACATTCATCATCTAAAAGGTAAACCTTGTAATATAACCAATCCAATTCCCTAATACTTATTGTTTTCATGGTATATCTTTACCCATCATTTTACTTTCCCTTATTCGTGTGATTAAAAATATATTTCCTATAAAAGCATGTAGTTGGATTGCTTTTATATCATCTTATAATCTCTGCCTTTTGAATGGAATGTAAAGTCCATTTCCAAATGACCTAATAATTATTGTTATGACGGGATTTTTTATTTTGGTATTTATTTTCAATTTGTCTCATCCTGTTTGTTCCTCTGTTCCTTCTTTATAGTAAGCAACCTTTTGTTTTAAATGAAAAAATTAATATATCATCTTTATTTCTCTTTCAGATGTTTTTCTTTGCTCTAGTGATCACAATGTGCACATGTATTTATTATAAATTATTCTGTTAATAGACAGTAAATTTAGTAAATAGTAAATTTGTAAATAGTAAATTTGTGCTTGCCAATTAATCCTCCCCTACCCACTTCACTTTGCAATATTATTGTCATACCCAAACCTGCTATACCTCCTGTATATCTCATTTTTTATTGATTTTTTAAAAAATAAACAACAGCAGAATGCATTACAATTCTTATTACATATACACAGCACAATTCTTCATCTCTCTAGTTGTATATAAAGTATGTTGACACTAATTCGTGTCTTCATACATGTACTTTGAATAATGATGTCTATCACATTCCACCATCCTTGCTAATCCCCTGCCCCGTCCCTTTCTCTCTCACCCCTCTGCCCTATCTAGAATTCTTCTATTCCTCCCATGCTCCCCCTCCCTACACCACTATGAGTCAGCCTCCTTATATCAGAGAAAACATTTGGCATTTGTTTTTTTGAAATTGGCTAACTTCACTTAGCATTATCTTCTCCAGCGCCATCCATTTACCAGCAAATGCCATGATTTTATTCTCTTTTTTTGCTGAGTAAAATTCCATTGTGTATATATGCCACATTTTTTTATCTATTCATCTATTGAAGGGTATCTAGGTTGGCTCCACAGTTTAGCTATTATGAATTGTGCTGCTATAAACATTGATGTGGCTGTGTCCCTGTAGTATGCTGTTCTTAAGTCTTTTGGGTATAGACCGAAGAGAGGGATAGCTGGATCAAAAGGTGGTTCCATTCCCAGATTTTGAAGGAATCTCCATACTGCTTTCCATAATGACTGCACCAATTTGCAGTCCCACCAGCAATGTATGAGTGTGACTTTTTCCCCACATCCTCGCCAATGCTAATTGTTTGTCTTCGTAATAGCTGCCATTCTGACTGGAGTGAGATATCTTAGAGTAGTTTTGATTTGCATTTTTGATGAACATTTTTTCACATATTTGTTGACTGAGGTTCTGAGAAATGTCTGTTTAGGTCCTTGGCCCATTTGTTGACTGGGTTATTTGGTGGGTTTTTTTGTTTGTTTGTTTGTTTTTGTTTTTTTGTGTGCTTAGCTTTTTGAGTTCTTTATATACCCTAGAGATTAGTGCTCTGATATGTGAGGGGTAAAAATTTGCTCCCAGGATGTAGGCGATCTGTTCACCTCACAGATTGTTTCTTCTGCTGAGAAGAAACTTTTTAGTTTGAGTTCATCTCATTTATTGATTCTTGGTTTTAATTCTTGTGCCACAGGAGTCTTATTAAGGCAGTAGGGGCCTAATCCCACATGATAGAGATTAGGGCCTACTTTTTCTTCTATTAGACGCAGAGTCTCTGGTTTAATTCCTAGGTCCTTGATCCACTTTGAGTTGAGTTTTGTGCATGGTAAGAAATAGGGGTTTAATTTCATTTTGTTGCATATGGATTTCCAGTTTTCCCAGCACCATTTGTAGAAGATGCCATCTTTTCTCCAATGCATGTTCTTGGCACCTTTGTCTAATATAACTGTAATTTTGTGGGTTAGTCTCTGTATCCTCTATTCTGTACCATTGGTCTACCATTCTGTTTTGGTGCCAATACCATGCTGTTTTTATTACATTGATCTGTAGTATAGTTTAAGGTCTGGTATAGTGATGCCACCTGGTTCACTCTTCCTGCTAAGGATTGTTTTAGCTATTCTAGGTCTTTCATTTTTCCAGATGAATTTCATGATTGCTTTTTCTATTTCTATGAGGAATGCCATTGGGATTTTGATCGGAATTGCATTAAAATATATATAGTGCTTTTGGTAGTACAGTCATTTTGATAATATTAATCCTCCCTATCCAAGAACAAGGTAGATCTTTCCATCTTGTAAGGTCTTCTTTGATTTCTTTCTTTAGGGTTCTGTAATTTTCATTATATAGATCTTTCACCTCTTTCGTTGATTCCCAAGTATCTTTTTTTTTTTTTTTTGAGGTTATTGTAAATGGGGTAGTTTTCCTCTTTTCCTTCTCAGAGGATTTGTCACTGATATACAGAAATGGCTTTGATTTATGGGTGTTGACTTTATATCCTGCTACTTTGCTGAATGCATTTACTAGTTCTAAAAGTTTTCTGGTGGAGCTTTTTGGGTACAGAATCTATAGGTATAGTCTTGTAGGTATAGAATCATATCATCAGCAAATAGTGCTAATTTAAGTTCTTCTTTTCCCTGTATATCTCTTTAAGATAATATTCACTGGGCTACTCATGACCAAAATTAGTAAATTATACTAGATTTCTTGCACTCCCTTATACCTTATATCTAGTCAATTACACCTATTAAGTCTAGCTCCTCAATAAGCCACAAAAACCTTTGTTTTCCATCTTCATTGCCACTTCCAGATTCTTTTATCATCTTGTATCTAGACTACTGTAATACTCTCTTCACTGGTCTCTGTTCAAGTCTCACCATTCCCATTCAGCCACTTACACATTCCCTGAAATATTCATTCTAAGAAAATTTTATCCTATTCTTTTGAGCACTGGTTTTCAATGGCTCCTACCTATACAGAAGATGAAATCTAGTCTCTATGGAATGGCACACAAAGCCCTCCATGACCTGGCTCACTGCCTATCACTGCCTAACCCCATTAAACACCACTATCTGATAACATTTTATGTACTAAATGATAGAAAGCTACTTATAATTTCCTGAACACAACTGGCTCTCTCATAATTTTGTGCATTAATAAAAGCCATTTCTTCTGCCTGGAATGTATTCCCTATGCATGTTAGGAAAGCAAATACCTACTCATACTTAACTTTTCAATTAAACTGTCATCTTGTTTATATGATTTGAATCTATAAAGTAGTTCCTCAGTCCGTTAAGTACTTTGTACATTTCTACTAATACATTTACTACCCTTTAGTGTGGTGGTTTGTTCTCATCTCTCCTCTTTCTCAATGTTTATGTTCTTAAAAATAGGAAAGGTCTTTTTATTTTTCAATTCTCCATATTAAGTATAGTGCCTGGCACATAATAGGCACTCAATAATTATTCTCTTATTCAACAAATGAGTTGTAAAGGCAGAACTGTTATATGAAGACATGAGAAAGATTAAATTTTCCTGAAGTAATTGCGGAGAATGAATAGCAACTTTAGAAATAGTAGGGAGTTAATAATAACAGTGGCTCACATATAGTACGTACTTTTTATATGCCTAATTTGTGTTAAACTCTGCATACATTATCTTAAAAATACTATGGAACAGATGTTATCATGAAACCCATTTTGTAGATGATTAACTGGAGGCACAAAAATATTTTAAGTTTGATCAAAGTCACAATAAGTGATACAGCCAAGACTAAGGGTGGTCTGTTAGCAATTATTTATTCTGTTTTTCAATACAACCAAATGTCAATCTGTCACTGCTCTAGGGCTTTGTTTTCCCTTGTTGCTATGTAATTGCTCTCCTCCTTTTCCACTTTCTTTTTATTTTTTTAATTTTTTTAGTTGCAGATGGAGACAATATCTTTATTTTATTTGTTTATTTTTATGTGGTGACAGGGATCGAACCCAGTGCCTCACGCATGATAGAGAAGCACTCTACCACTTAGCCACAATCACAGCTCTCCTTCTCCACTTTATCTTGTATGTGCTTTTTTATTGTTTTTCTTTTTTCTTTTCTTTTCTCTTCCTCTAACTTTCTCTATTCAATTTTCACAATGAACATAATCTAACCTAGATCACCTGGTATTTTACTAGGGAAGACAAAGAAGAAATAGTTAGAAAGAAGATGAGTTAGGATTGTACATACAAAAGAGTTCCAAGAAACAAGAGAAAACAAAGGACTGACCTTTGAATCTAGAAGAAAAAAAAAAAGATGTGTGATTATAATTGAGAGAAATATTTTAAACAAACCGTTGAAGAGAAGGTTGTGAGATAGAATAATATTTGTTAAGGAAATGAAGACAAGCAATCACTGTAGACCACTTATTTTAAAAACTGGCATTAAACAACAGAAAGAACTAAGATCACAGCTAAAAAGGACAGCTAGATCAAATAAAGGTTGGAAGGGCAGTTATATTTTGGTTTTTGTTTGTTTAACTAGACAAATCTGGGCATGATTAAATACTAAAGTAAAACCAGTTGTCTACTGTCAAAAGTCAAATTGTTCTATGATATTAAGAACTTCATGTGTCATGTTTATAGATATCATGTCCAAGGTTTGGCACATAGTAGATGATAATTATAAATACACTTATTCAAAAAAAATTCCAAATTTTTTTTATAATAAACCCAGGTTTCGGTTGCAGTATTTAATCCTATATCTTCTACCAATTGAATGCTGCACTAAAATGTTCATTCATTATACAAATATTTGTATTCGATCTCTATGTGCCAGGTACTATTCTAGGCCATGTGAACATAGCAGCAAACAAACTTAAAATGCCCTTCCTCTAATGGAAGAACTGAACACATACTATAAACTTAAAAGTAGAAGATGCAAAGAGTAATAGGCCCTATAAGCAATACAAAAGCATAATATTTACTGTTAATAGGAAGGAGCGAATAATATTGCATATAGAATGGTCATGGAAGACCTCTCTGTTTAGATATTATCTGTATAAGAAAATAAGTCAGGCAAATAATCAAAGAACACTGTGGACAGATAAGATAATAAACCCAAAGATCTGAGGAAAAAAAGCACTTAGAGGGTAGTGAGGAAGAACAAGGTAAAGCTTCAGATTGAAGTAAAAGAAAAGAGTAACAGAACCAAATGCAAGATATCCATAGTTCACCTATAATTTTAATAGCACTTAATCATTTATGAATTCTTTCACACATGAATAATTTTTAAATTAATGCAAGGGGGAAAATTAGAAAAATTTCAAATTGATTACCCTGCAAAATTTGTTTTGTATTTTTCCTTATATAAGCAAAAAATTCTACTTATTTCAATACTGTAAGCAATAATCTGAAATACAACACGTTATTCAATAAGTTAAAAGTACTTTGAATTTTTGATATTATTAACATTCATGAATCTCAATTAAGATACAACTTCCTTATAGAAAGCAGTGTTCTACTCAATAGATGTAAATATTATCTCTGAACAATTCTACTGGAATAGCCAGTGGACAAGACTCCAAGCAGGCACAGGTGACTAATTCTAAGAGCTGCATGTTAAGAAAAATACACATTAGTGTAATTCTAGTTTTCTAATTGTATCCCTTTCTTTCTTATCTGTCAATAACTTAGTATGGTTTAAAATAATTCACCTAAGTGGAATGTGTAACTCATTGACAGAGCACATGCTTAGCATGACCAATTCAGCTGTTTCCATATATGTCGTAGTACCTACCACAGGTTAGTATACATAATGGGCGCAGATTCCATTAAGTCAAGATATTTTTCATACTACTATTTTTTGATTAGTAATACTAAGTAAAAACAATAATAGAAATAAAATATTTTAGTATCAAAAAAATCTCTATACTACAGATAAAAGATTTTCAGAGGACATGGTTTGGGGAAAGCCAGGTAATTAGCAAAAGAAGCCAAATTTCTTCCAAGAAATTTTAAAAAACAAGTTTTAAATTTCTTTTTATGAAATAGAAATATTAAGAAAACATGGAAAATGTACATTTGAAAAATAGAGAATGTGCCTACAGTTATAAAGCAATTAAAATAAAATGAATAAAATCTCAGCATTAAACATGCTGTAAAATGTGCACTTTCAATGCAGACAAGATGGTTTACACCCACTCCTATTAGAAAATTGAGACAAAATGGAAAACTAATGAGCTCAGCTGCAAGGGATTTATTTGTTTGTTTTTTAATTTCATTTACTTGCTCAACACATAATTTCTATTTTACCCTAATGTCTTTTGTAGGACATAAGGGGAATCAAATGTTCCAAAATAAGAATCTGAATAAACTGTGAAAATGCATAATACAAGCTTCATAGTTCTAATGCACATCTACTATATTCTGTCTTAATATTTTTGACAGGTTAATCATTTGTCTTCATGTTTAAAGAACACAAGTGTTTTGCTAGGCTGATAAATAGATCATGGGGGTAAAAAGAAGTGCTGGGGTAGAAGAAGATCTGTTTTTTGAAGATGTATTCTTAAGCAAATGTGGGGATACATACTTATGTACTTGACCGTGATATTCGGAAGATGTGGTTCATTATGAAAGGAGAAATAAGTAAAGCCCACTGATCAAAAATAAACATTTTAACAGGAAATTTGCTATTTGGAATAAGGAAATAAGTTATCCTGGAAACCTTTCAGACAAAAAAAATTAAAAAATAGCCCTAAACATTGTGCTACCATCAGCAATTTTTTAAAATCTCAAAGCTAAATAGAATCCAAACAGGTTACAAAAGAATGGATAAAGTAGCAAAGGTGACAAAATTAATGTTTGTTTGAAAAACCAGTTCACCGAGCAAAGCAAGGAGCTAGATGAATAGATATATTCGGTATTCATTTTCAGTTTTAACTGGCTATATTTAGTACTGTTTGTTTTGCTCTGACTGGAGCTTGAATTTAATTAGAAACAAAAATATGAGTAAAATTTTCATCAAATTCAACTTCAGTTCTGTTTTAATTTTTAAATAATGTTCAATTTCAGGTCTTACTTGATTCCATGACAACAAATAGTACTGTGATGAACATCAGTAATGAAAATGCCAAGCCCCAGTCCAATATCTAATATGGAAATGAGATTTAATGTAAGTTATGAAACATAAACACAACGACAGTACAACAAAAGAACTGGAGAGTCCACTGGAATTTGCTTAAGTTACAGATCATGATTAGTGACTAACATGTGTTAATGACTAACATGTATAAACAATTCTAGCTGGATTTTTTTTTTTTTTTAGCTTAACTAGAACTGAAATTTGAAGAGAAATTTATGAAAGCAATTTTAACGCACTTCTATTTACACTACAAAATTTTATTAAAAATAATTCCGATCTACACAGATACCCAACACCACCTAAAAAAAGTGAACTTGTTTTTTCTCTCTCTCCGTTTCAATTAATGATACCACTTATTAGAAGTTCCTAGACTTAAAATTTCAGCATCTTTTCCCCCAGCAATCTATTCATTGTTAACTATTCACAAAGTCCTAATACTTCTGAGGTTTGTCCTCTTAGCTCCAGTCTCACTATGAAAACATTAGTTTAAATACCGCCTTTATTAGTCTCCTACAATCAGACCCAAACTGGTCTCCCTGTCTCCAGCTTCAATTCATCTTACCAATACATTTTACCAACTCTTGCCAGATTAAAGCTCTAAAGGACAGATCATGTCATTCTACACCTCAAAACTTCTAAGAGATTCCTGCTTTAATAAAGAATAAAAGTCCAGGCTCATTAGTTTATCAATCAAAGTCCTGCTCAATATAGCATCAATCTACCTTTCCAATATCACTTCTCTTCTATTTTAATGTAGAGGTACTCTTCCCTATGGACAAAGAAAATTAATTGTTATTTCTTGGACCTGGCCTATAATTTCTACTTCCCTGATTAATGAACTCCTTCTACTTAAAGTAATAATCCCAAACTTATCCAATTATTTAGGATACAGGGTACAGTTTAAATGTTACCTCCTTCATGATGCCTTCCCTATTCCCCACCTATATGTAAACTCCTTCAATGAACACCTACAGAACCTTGTAAATTCATCAAGTAATACCACTTTATAACATGGCTCTTTACAAAGAAACCTCTCTTACTAGATTTCTTACGGGAGAGAAAAACCATGAGGGGAAAATTCCTTAAGGTAAAATACCTGTAAAGTCATGCAGTCATATATACACACACATACATAAGCTAAATGCATAAATTAATGAGCATATACATTATATTAATAAAGAGGTATAATAGTCAATAAAATAATATGATGACAACATACCTAGTGTAATATATTCCACTAATTTGGAGCTAAACTCTGATCTAAATTTTAAGAACCAGTACTGCAAAGTAACTACGTTCTCCTATTAGATTATCAATATTAATGTTGGGGGGGATCAAATCTACACAAAACTCAAACATCAGGACATGCTATTTGCTCTACATATATTATTAGCAACTTTGTTTTCTGACTGAACTAAATTGAGAAGAAACTTGTTGACAGCATTTTGAAATAACAAAAAATTCTTCCTTACTTCTAGTAAGCTTAGGAAACTTTTTTTTCAGTTTCTTCCTTAATGGATTAAGCTCAGGCATTATTTCTGGAACAGCTACATAAAAGTCTACTTGAACTTCATCATCCAAAATCTGAAAAATCAGGGGAAAAAAATAATCTTAGATTATCTTTTGGAAAACAAGTAATTTTCAATTTGATACAGAAGAGACATTAAGCACAATTTTTTTCTTCAAATGCAAGGACCTTATGAATGTACTTACCAATTAAGAAAACAATCAGAAGCAAAACATTTTCTTTTAAATACAGACACATTCATTTTTAACAAAATATTTAATGGTTTTAATTTTTCCATGAAGTTGTGTTAGGTAAAAAGGCATTATAAGCTAGAATATAGCACTAACATGTATACAACTCATATAACTTCACAAAGTAGAATTCATGTCTGTTAGAATTGAAGAAATAAGCTTATATTTTTGCAATAGATCACATGTAAAATTAATAATCACTAGGTGCCAAACTAACTAGCAACCACTAGCTTTATAAATTTAGAGCATGGAGAGAGCTGAATCTATAATTATTTTCGCAAAGAACTGAACTAAAATTCTCCTTGTCACCAATACCTAAAAATAAAAGATGTGGGGGGCAGTCAAAGACAAGTTCATGCACAGTTTATTATCCATATTCTATTTCCATTTTCAGAGCAGAGGATTAATATTCAATTTTTTAAAGTTTTTTTCATTGATTCAGGCAAGCACCTAAAGTAACTATTATACTACTACACTACTTAAAAATTTAATTGATTATAAAATGAAACAACTCTTTAGAACAATACTGCCTGGGCAACAAGTATTTCAGCAATTTTTGTTTGTTTTCTGTTTTTGCATAAAATCCTACCAAAGTATGCTACTCAAAGCCTTTTTAGGGTTATATAGAATCCAAAAAATTTGAACTTTATAATAAAAAGAGCACTGATTCTTGAATTTTATCTTTCTGTTACCAATATTTCATTTTACAAATTCTTTACTCCTAAAATAATATACCATGTTCTCCTTTACAATAATAAATGAGTACTTCTCAAGTGCCATGAATTCTGCTAAATATATTACATGATTTAGTTCATCCGATCTTTACAACGACTCTACTAGGCAGGTACTACTATTGACCACGCATTCCAGATAAAGAAACTGAGGGCTCAGGGAGGACAAGTTAGTCTCTGCACTCCTCAGAGTGAGAGCCAGAATTCAAACACAGATAATGTGATTTTAGAATCAGGGCTCTCAGCTTTCGAAATAGGAAAGCAGAGGCAATTTTGAAAATGTCAAAAGAATTGTATATAAGTTTTCTACTTAAAGACTTTCCAAAATTAATTCTGTGTCATGTTCCTTTAAATTAAATTAAAGTTATGTTTGAAAGTTATGCTATAATTAACCTTAACCTTGAAACAATACAAATCTGTGGATGGAAATCATGCTCTTAGAGATAAGTAAAAACATGAAATTACTTTCAAAGTTCTCAGAACCAAGCATATTTGTGATATTACAAAATAAAATTTAATAAAGTTCTTATCTAAGAAACAACTGAAAAATTAGTAATTTTATCATAGTTTACATTTTATAAGAGCTAAGTAATTACAGTACACTAATTCAGAAATATAGGAATGGGACTGGGGATGTAGCTCAATGGAAGAACACTTGCCTAGCATGCACAAGGCCCTAAATTCAATCCCTAGAACCACAAAAAATAAATTAGTTAATTAAAATAAAAATACAGGAATGCATTTTTTAAATTGTAGCTATGATACTATTTACACAACTATGTAGAATTTACTTCATAATCTGAATACCTTCTAAAAATAACATGGACACTCTTTTACTATGGGGTAACTTGCAAGAATACAGTGATTAAGATTACTTATACAAATGGCACAGTCCCTTTCATAACAGATCCACCACTGAGGTCCCTAAAAAAAAAATGCTGGTACCTGTAAGTTTTATGTATCAAATAACTTCAAAGTGTATTTGGTTTCCTTATTTAGGTTACTTTTTCAAATATGCTTCCTCAGCTGAACTTAACACTATATAAAATACTTTCTGTTCCATTACCATTTCTTCTTTGATAAGTAACTTAACTTCTTACTTAAAGTTTGAGAATTGAAAGAGTGGTTATGATAGCTCTATTAGATACCTTGTGCTTGCAGGAGAAAACAGATGAAAGACAATATACAAATGTAATATGAATAGTTCTCTGACTTAAGAAACCAAGCTCCACTCTCAAACCCCAAGCCTTCACAATATTTTTTTAAATAAACAGACAAATTAAAATTGATAAGCTAAAAAGAATTGGGTACTAACCTCCAACTTGGTCTAGAATCTTTGTTAAAGTATATTATCTTCCTAATTTTTTTTTAGTTCTTCTCCCAAAACTCATTTTTAAGATTCCATATAAAAATTTATAATCTCCCACAAATTTAGAATATTATTGGAGTGGGAAAAAAAATAAATTACCAGCACTGCCATACATTCCAAAGGATGAGCCCAGATAAAAGTTCCCCAGATGAAAATCTGGATACTGAACAAAGGATAAATTTTTAAATCACTTTTTCCTATTCTGCCTCTCCCCCCTAAAAAAATCCATAATCTAAATGATTATCTTTAGAAGAGGAGCTTTTAGGAAACATTAAAGTATCATTAGTATTTCAGAAATAGCTATGTGCCTATTTCCACCTTAAAAAAAAAAAATGCTGTTCTTTTCAAAAAAACACTCCACAGGCTCTGTTATTTTCTACAGGCAGCTACACAGTCATTTGTCAGCTACCATGCTGAGCCTCTGCCACTCAGAACTGAGTAGGGAGTAAAAGTTAAGAGGAACCAAAAGCACTATATTATAGAGGTCAGATACTATGCTTTTTGATCTATCAAGTGAATCACTCCAAGAAAGCAAAACAGATATTTGATCTTCAGAAGATGAATAGAGCCAGGCACAGTGGCATACCCATAATCCCAGCTACTCAGGAAGCTGATGCAGGAGGATCACAAATTCCAGGTCAGTCTGGTCAACTTAGCAAGACCCCGTTTTGAAATAAAAAAGTGAGCCAAGAGTGGTGGCACACTCATGTAATCCTAGCAATTCGAGAGGCTGAGGCAGGAGGAATACAACTTCCAGGCCAACCTCAGTGAAATGAGGTTCTAAGCAACTTAGAGAGACCCTGTCTCAAAATAAAAAATAAAAAGGGTACTAGGGATGTAGCTCAGTGGTAAAGCACCCCTGGGTTAAATCCCTAACACCAAAAAAGAAACCCTGATGGACGAAAAGGAAGAGGGGTGCATCCTGGACATGACAAGAAACCACAAAATCAATCAAATATAATCAACATCAGTTTGTTTTTTCTTACCTTGATTTTGAGATTGAAAAAGGAAAGTTTTTCCCTGCTCTATAAAAATCCCTACTAACAATTTATCAAAAGATATGAGCCTGGTGATTATGTTCAACATGTAATAAATCAGTGGATGGCACAGATAACAGAACAATCTCTATAACTAATGAACATGAAAACAACACTATACCTTCTGAATCAGATTAGTTCCTCCCGCAAACGCAGCTCCATTTTCTTCTGCTATTTTAATCTCTGATGCATTCTACCAAAACACAATAATGTGAACATCAATCTTTTTGAACAACTTTAATATATTTTTTAATATTCTGTCAGAAATAATCAGCATTCAAAATAAAAATCATGGTTTTATTTTGACATCAATTTTCAATTAAATGTATCAGTTTACGACATTCATTACATGTTTAATTTGTAGGTAAAGTGTTTCTTGACAGACATATGATGAAATACACCAAAATGACATATTAGAAACCAACTAAATGGTAGGTATCAGTTTTATCAATATATTACCTTTCAAAAGTAAAAGGTTAAAATATATTTAGTTCTGCTAACTTAAATAGAAACATTTTATAAAACCAATATTAAGAGGGTAATTTTTTCCAACTTAAGAACTAAAAAAAAAAAAAAAAAAAAACTTACCAGGTGTCTGAAAATTTCAAAAGAAAAATAAATAGTATTAGTTATTTTTTTTTTATAAAAAATGGTTTTATTGTGAAAATGTTTCAATCTCTTAGGTATCAAAGTTCTGTGACATTCCAAGAACTATATTCCCCACTTTTCTGGGAAGAAGTAAAGTATCTTCCTTGAGAGTAAGGCAGAGCAAATGAAAAATGCCTCAATTTTGAACTTTGTATAGAGAAGAATCAAAATATAAAACATACATAAACACAGTATAAAAAATTAACAAATCCATTATTAGCAAAGAGATGTAGATGGATTACTACATTTGTTATAAACTTTTGTTATAAACATTTGCTATAAACTTGATTTCCAAACTTTCTAGATATTTTTAGAAGATGTGGTTTCTGAGGATACCTAGCACTAAGTGGTACTCTTGCTTTAAAATAATCCTCTTGTGTAAAGGAAGAAATTTAAGTAGTAAGAAGGAGTTACGCAGATAAATTGTACGGTACTCTTCAGTTTCTTGTGAAAAATATAATGTGATGGATTAGTAATGATGAGTGAAATTTTCTATTTGGCTGTATCTCAAATTAGTACCATAAATCCAAATAAGTCATCTGCTTTGAACTCTAAATGGGAAAACAAGATGCTGATGAATACTTAAATTTTCTCTATTTATTCAGTTATTCAAACCACTGACTAATGCGATTTCTAAAATAAACGAAATGATACAAATAGATTACAAGTAACTCACCCCAGTAAATACAGCAACTTTATTGATTTCTGATGCAAATGGGTATGGAAAACTAATAACACTGGCAAATGGCTCCACTTTTTTCTAAACATACAACAGGAAAAACAATTATAAAAAGTTCATTTTTTTTCTATTTTCTCTCACTTTCTATAAAAACCAGAACTGAAATGTTTTTCATTCTTTGATTCTACCACATGTCATTAATCCAGAACCATTCTTTTGATTATAAATTAAAGCTCAAGAAACTATGTCCTTTTTATGAAAACATAATAAAAATCTAAATCTCTCTTCCCAGCTCCATACTCCCTTAGCATCTGCTTCTATCTCTTTATCACTTACCACAGTCTCTCAAATATTAAGAGGTATATTTGTATATCTATAAGCCCCCAGCACCTAGTATGATGTTTACCATTTCATTGATATAAACAGATGTTTCCTAAATTGACTTAAAATTGTTAAAAAATATCTAATTTTCTGACACAGTCAAGAAAAATATGAACACAGCTATACAAAATGAACAAGAGAAAATATCTAATTCATCTGCTTAGTAGGATACCCCTAATTGTCATACTTGCTCTAAACAATTAGGTAAAATAGATACTATTTTTTTTAATATTTATTTTTTAGTTGTAGTTGGACATAATTTTTTATTTATGTTTATGTGGTGCTGAGGATTGAACCCAGGGCCTCACATGTGCTAGGTAAGCCCTCTACTGCTGAGCCACAACCCCAACCCCTAGATCCTGTTTTGAAATAACCTGGACCATCATATTTTTTTTTTTTTTTTTTTGGAAGGGAGTAGGGGGGATTAACCAGAAATCAAAAATAAACAATAGCATGCATTTGAGGTACTCTAATATAGGCAGAGATTCTACAGGGCCTCAGAATTAATCCACTCCATCCTTTTGGCCAAGGGCATTTGTAGATCTAAGGCTCAGGTCTCTTAGGGAGACAAATGGAAACAAGTTCTAGGCCCTTCACAGTTCTGTTCAAGCCTTAAGGTTTGGAGGGGAAAAGGAGAGAGAAAAGACATTATTCTGCTAATAAAACTGAGTGAAAGATAACATTCTTTTGAAAAGAGACATCTTGGGGGGGGGGATTTCTTTTCTGACAAAAAGGATTTTTAAAATTTCCTTTTTTAAAAAATTTATTTATATGTATGGGTGTGTGTGTGTGTATTGGGGATTAGACCCAGGGCTTCCACATGCTAAGCAAGTACTCTATCACTAAGCTACATCCCCAGCCCTATTTAATTATTTAGTTTTGCAACAAAGTGTCACTAAGTTGCCCAGGCTGGTATTGAACTTGGGATCCTCCTGCTTCAACCTCCAGGATAGGTGGGATTACAGACATGCGCCACTGCACCTGACTAAGAAGGCATAAATTCTTAAGCACATATTACATCATTCATTTAACTTATTATTGATTTGCATTCCTTTGCCATTATCATGTCATCACTGGTTTCAGTAGTAAAGCAATCATAACAGCATCCCCCGGGGAATACTGGCTTGTTGTGCACTCTATAAGAAAAAGAAAAGCTTTAGGATAATGACAGTACCTTTTTAATGTCATTCATTTACAAATGACTTCCATATACAAAATGAAGCTTGTGTCCTACAGAACATTGTTATGAACTTCTTTAATGGTTGACTAAGAAAAGTATCATCTGTACTACAAAACCTTTAAGATAAAGAACTAAGAGTAAGGCTGGGTGTGGTGGTGCATGCTCTAATCTTAGTGGCTGGGGAAGGGAGGCGGAGGCAGGAGGATCTCAGCTCAAAGCCAACCTCAGCAAAGGTGAGATGCTAAGCAACTTAGTGAGACCTTGTCTCTAATAAAATATAAAATAGAGCTAGGGATGTGGCTCAGTGGTCAAGGGCCCCTGAATTCAATCCCTGGTACCCCCCCCTCCAAAAAAGAACTAAGAGTAACATAACATACAAAATAAAAATTGTAACATGACTGGTATAAACTGTTTCTAATGAAAACTAAGAAATGAGATAAACCTTCATTCAAATCTTAACTCTACCCGTGCTCTATAACCTTGAACAAGATACTTTACTTTCTCTGTTTCCTCTTCTGACATCATTATAGGATTAAATGAGAAAATAAGTGCAAAACATTTAGTACTGTGACTGATACACAGAAAGTTTTCAGTAAATGTAATTAATAAGTACTAAGTCCTTTACATGTATTATCTCATTTAATCCTCAGTAGAACCAAACTAAATATTTTATCTCTCTTCATAAAGAGATGGAAAAACTGAGACTTAAAGAGGTTAAACAATAAATCCAAAGCCAAAAAGCAAAGATTCTTGTCCAGGGTCAAAATATGGTGACGGCAGGCTGGGGCTGTAGCTCAATGACAGAGCACTTGCCTAGCATGTGTGAGGTACAGGGTTCAATCCTCAGCACCGCATAAAAAAATAAATAAAGGCACGATATCCATCTACAATTATAAAAATTTAAAAAAAATATATGGTGACGGCATAATATGGGTTGGTTTATACTGTAATTTGACTCCATTGCCTATACTCTTAAACATAATGCTATGCTGCTTCCTCCTAGGTGCTTGCTTTCTTTTGCTGTGCAGGTTGTTAATTTGTATTACAAAATTTAAATCTTCTAATTTGGCCCAAAAAAGACATTTTAGAAAATAAAATAAAATATCATTTCTAAAATGTTAGATTTTTTAAAGAGACGTTTATAAAATTTAGGGCTGTAATCAACCTCAATACTAACCTCAAGTTTTTCTCTCTTTTAGAGTTTTATAAACATAAGTCTTCTGAAGAAATCCAGAGTATGAACATAAAAAGCAGAGAGGCTCTGATTAAAACATGAGTAAGGAGCTTGGTACCTAAGCCATGCAAACTTAGTCTCATCTAAGACTGTAAGGAACACATTTGAGCTAATCCAAAACCCTCATTTACAAAGAAGAAACATGATACCCAGATAGCTTAAGTTATTTTCCAAAGTTACAATGATATCTCAATTTTAACACTACTTTTGTTGAAATTTATACTGGTCATCCTTTAGGAGAACAGGAGATATATATATTTATCAACTCTCCACAGTGTCTTTAATTTTATATTTTCAATATTTCATATTTCATACCTGTAAAATTTTTAAATTAACATTTTTTATGACACACTATAGAAAGAGCATGAGATTTTCTAAAAATCATTGTGGGTACAAGAATTTTAAAAACTAAGAAATATCAATTCATATAGTCACTGTTCACAAATAAACATATTTTAATTGGGTCTACATACCTTTTTCCCCAATGCCATATCCAGTGTCAAATCAAGATAAACCCCTTGCTTTGGATGAGTAAAGTCCAAAATTTGAAATTTCTTAAGTAACTGAATAGCTTTCTCCACCTCATATATCTGCCTTGGGTATAAGCGTTTTAAATAGACATCATCTTCAGGTTCACCTTCCATGTAGGAATATGATTTTATTTTTTCTATCTCATCCTTTTTTTCATCTGTCGCTTTTTTTTTGGTATCTTTTTTTGTTTTCTTTGCAGGCCTTAAAAAAAATTATCAAGATCAGTTATATTAATATTCTAGGAGGGTTTTTTGTTTCGTTAGTATAGGGAATTGAACACAGGGGTACTTTACCATTGAGTTATAGCCTTAGCTCTTTATATTTTTTATTTTAGTTACTGAGGACCTTGCTAAATTACTAAGCCTGGCCTTGAACACATGATCCTCCTTGCCTCTGCCTCCAGAACCACAAGGTTTACAGGTGAGCTTCACAATGCCTGGCCCTAGGAGATTTTTTAAAGACCAATCTACATAGGACAGAGAACACTAACAAAAGAAAGTTTATTTAATTCAAAAGCATAGATTGCTTTATAGTTTTTCAAATTGAACAAATATTAAGTGAACTTTTCTACTGTTTACAGTCAGTAAAACTTAAATAAAGCATTGATATTGTTCTCCAGAAATTTAAGGAGGAATAGAGAAGACAGGCATGCAAATTGATAATTTCAATTTAATGTGAAAAGTACTATGAAAGTGTTATCAAGGTCTTAGGAAAACAAACAACCCATTGTAGGAGAGTATAAAAGAGTGCTAGAAGAGATGATCCCAGAGTCAATTATTGAGAAATAAGGAAGTTAGCCTGGATATACACCCCCTAAAAAGAAAACATGTCCACCCCAAAACTTGTACATAAATGTCCCTAGCAATGTTATTCATTAATAGCCAAAAGAAATAAACAACCCAAACATCCATCAACTGATGAACAGATACATAAAATGTTGTATAACTATATAATGCAATGTTAATCAGCAACAAAAAGGAATCAAAAAAAGGAATGAAGTATTAATACCCCCTACAATGTGACTTAATCTTAAAAACATTATGCATTTATCAAAAATGGGCATATCAATAGAGACTAAAAGTAGATTTAATGATTATCCAGGCCTGAAAGAGGTTGAGGAAATGGAGAGTAACTCTTAATGGGGATGGAGTATGTGTGAAGAATAATGAAAATGTTCCAAATAAAAGTGATCACAGCAGGGTGCATGGTGCATACTTGTAATCCCAGCAACTTGGGAGGCTGAGGCAGGAGAATTACAAATTCAAGGCCAGCCTGGGCAACTTAGCAAGATCTTATCTCAAAATATAATTTTTAAAAGGCTGGAGATGTAGCTCAGAGGTCCATTGCCACTAGATTCAACACCTAATACAGTTTAAAAAAAAAAGTGATTAAGTGATTCTAATGAAGGTTGTACAACTCCTTGAATATACTAAAACTACTGACATATACATTATATCTTAATATAACTGTTATTTTAAAAATAAGAGCCACGCAAAGAAACAACATAATAAAAAGCACTGGGCCATGAAATAAAATAATATACAAGAGGAGCTATTATAAGTTCTATATGACAAGAGCAATGGTTGTCAAACATTTTCTATAAAGAAACAGGTAGTCAATGTTTCAGTTTTGTGAGTCATGTGGTCTTCTGTTCCAATGACTCAACTCTGCTCTTGTGCAAAAGCAGCCGTAGGCAATACACAAATGAAGAAAGCTATGGTCCAATAAAACTTTATTTATAGGCAATGAATTTGAATTTCATAGTTTTCATGTATCACAAACATCATTGTTTTGTATTTTAACCACTAAAAACTGTAAAAATCATTCTTAGCTTGTAAGCTGAACAAAAATAAGTGGGTAGATCAGATCAGACCCACTGGTTTGCTCATGTTTGAATTAAAAGGGCAAAAGAGAAGGCAGAAAACACTATAAAATGACGTTGGAAAATCTACATCACAAGGGCCTCCTCTAAAGGCAAAGAGAAGTCAGTGAACAAGAGGCTGAATTTCAAGGTTGAAATAAGAGAAATGGATCCAAAAGAAGTAGAATTGGAGACAACTAGAAAGCTACTCTCTCCCTAACTTCTCAAGGAGACATGAGAACCTGAACAAGAATGGTGATGGTAAGGAAGCTGAAAAAGAGTGCAGAACAGAAAAATATTTGCAAGGTAAATATTGAAGATAGGGGGCTGAGCCTGTGGCTCAGTGGTAGAGCACTTGCCAAGCATGGGTGAAGCCCTGGGTTCAATCCTCAGCACCACATAAAATAAAATAAAGATATTGTGTCTACCTACAACTAATAAATATATTTTTAAAAAAATATTGAAGACAGGAAAAGGAGAAAGACAAGATTAAAATACTTCTTAGGTTAAGTGATGACACATAGAATACTATCATTAACTAAGACCAGAAACAAAGAAACAAAACAGGTTTCTAATAAAGCAAACAGCTAGAGAGATGAGTGCAGTTAGGATATACAGAGTTTGAGAAAAGGCTAGATTTATCATTTGCCCTATTTTTTTTAAACCTCCCTCTCCATTCTAGCCTCTTTGCTAAGTGACTTTGCAGTACCTCTCACTAAAGGGATAGAAACATATTTCCCAGCACCTTGACTTAGCCCTGTGACTAGTTTTGCCAGACAGAGTAAAGTAGAAGTGACAGTTTCTCTGTTCTCAGCTTTTCTCAACCTAGGCCAGAAAAGGTTTCATGTTTTGACTAGGTTTGCTTTTCTGCCAATTTAATAAGAAGAACATGCCTAGACTAGCCCAAAGGTAGGAGGATGAGAGACAGGTAGAACAGAGCTGCCCCACAGAGCCCCAGGCTAGGGTAGACAATTCTCAGCTAACCTACAAACTCACAGATGCACAGCAAGCCCTGATTTCAGACACATTCATCTGACTCTAACCTGGGTCAGCTGACCCATACACAAGTGGGCACTGATAAATAATTGTGGGGAGGTTTGTTACATGGCCAAAGCTATCAAGGTACTTACCAAATACCTAAGAAAGAACATTCAACAAGTAATGGCAGGTAAGAGTTTGAAGGTAAGAACAAAACTGAGCATTAATTCAAATCATAAATTTTTAAATTAGTAAAACAGTATTCTAGAAAGATATGTGCATTCTATGGTAGGCACAATAATGCCCTCCCAAAGATATCCAAACATTTTTGACATTTTGCCATCTTAAAACATTTTGTTTATTTTAAATGGGAGACATCATTCCTAAAACAAGCTTTCCAGTCTCCCTCCTTCTCTTGGCTTCACTTCTCCCTTTCTAAAATCAGGTAAAAATGTGGTTTCTCCAGTTTGAAGATATTAGGATTTTGTGGAGTACTTCCAAGATTCTAATTCTGAAAACTTGTAAATACATTATCTTACATGGTGAAAGGAACTTTGTAGATGTGACTATGGTTAAGAATCTCAAGATGGAGAGATTTATCACTATCTATGTGGGCCCAATCTAATCGCATAGGTCCTTAGAAATGTGAACCTTTCCCCATATCCAGCTATGTAAGACAGAGGTGGGAAGATGACGACACTGCAGAAATCAAACATAAGTGGAATTCAACCTGAAACTGGTTTGAAGATGAAGAGGGCACAAACCAAGGAATGTGGGCAGCTTCCTGAAGCTGAGAATGGCAAAGAAATGGATTGGCCCCCACACCCTTGAGTAAAAAACCATCAACACCTTGATTTTTGCCCAGTGCAACCTATAGTATTTTAGGTCAGAATTCTGACCTAAAGAACCATAAAATGAAATTTTTAAAAAATGTATTTTAAGTCTCAAAGCTTATGGTAATTTGTATGGCAATAATAAAATGAGTATGGGTCCTATAACATTTATGTGAAAGATATGGATAGTAAATATTTTTTAAAAAAGGTCTCAAAACCAATCTAGCATAATTTATTCTCACTTTTAGCACTTAATAAATCCTTATTACCACCTAATAAGAGTATCCTCCCAGCTAATGAGCAATTCAACAGAATAGCAGATAATGACAATCCTCATTTTAATGGGGTGCAGGTGTACTTTTGGACTGATGACAAGTCTAAGCAAGTGCCCAACTGGATGGATTTAACATGCCTCAATAGCCACCTTAGAAGTGCTCCATAAAATCCTGAAATCTTCCAAACTAGAGAAACCACATTTTTACCTTACATTCAATAAGGAAGAAGTGAAGCAAATACAAGATAGGAGACTGGAAAGCCTGTTTTAGGAATAAAGTCTCCTATTTAAAAATAAATAAAATGTCCTACCTACAGTCTCCAAACTTACTTTATATAAATGCTGACTTCACTACTAAATTTTCAGTCATAGTTGAACCAGTGCATTTAATCTGCAATGAAATCTCCAGTGGCTAAAATATGACTTTCTAAATTAATAAACACTTACAGCCAAGCACAGTGGTGCACACCTGTAATCCCAGTGATGCAAGAGGATCACAAGTTCAAGACCAGACTAGGCAACATAGCAAGACCTTATCTCAAAATTAAAAATAAAAAGAGCTGGAGATGCAACTTAGTGGGAAGCATCCCTGAGTCAAATCCCCAGTACCACAAAAAAATAAATAGATAGATATTTACAAAAACAAAAAAAAATCTGATATGCAATGAGACTAAACAGTTACAGAGCAATTTATTTTATAATTATAGCAATGTTTCACAAAACATTTGAGGTGGTTCAGTAAAAAGTTGTAAGTTTCAAATGGAACATTGTTATTGTATAAATCAAACAAAAATAGCATAACATCAATATAAAAGATCAAATAAAACTCAGAAAAACACATTTGCTCAGTGGTAGAGCATGTACTTTGTATATATGAGGCCCTAGGTTCGATCCCTAACACAGGAAGAAAGCAGGGAGAGAAAAATGCATTATTGAAGGAGTTTGTTCAATTGAAGTTTTTAAAATATTTGAATAATGCATTTTTGCATTACATTCAGAAGAACTTTGTTGTTCAAGCAATTAGGTGAGGCACTATCAGAAGCATTTAAATACTGTGATTTTCATAATAAAATAAATCATACTAGAAAGGTTTGGGAGAAGGTAGGGAAAAATACCTGGCAGTCTAAATCTAAGAGAATAGAATTTAGCTGCAGTTACCTGGGTAACTAAACCACATGGATTAAATGAGTAATAAGAAATTGTACTCAGCTAATAACTTTCTCCCTGCCTTATCTGTCCCCTAACTTCAAAAACATGAAAAGAAAAATAATTCTATGGTCAGACCCCATAGAAAAGGGGAAATTAAAAAAAAAAAAAAAGACCCAGTTCACTTCAAGACCTTTGAACATCTGTGACTCCAAGAGACTAATCCACGTCCTTCCAATGCTATAGAATACTTTGCATTGAGGAAATCTAGGGGCAGGTGGGTTGGTGTTGAATTATACAACCTCTATGCAACGAAACTGAACCAAATGGAAAATGACTAGGGCATATTAATAAAATAAATTCACTAAACTCTCAGATGCTAGTTTATTCATTACCTTTGAAACCAAGCACATAAATTCTGTTTCTGCTTAAAATGTAAAAGCTGGAAAGAGCATTAATAATGAGGAAAAAAGTGCATAAAATCAAAACTTTCCTTGATCTCATCACAGAGCAGGACTGCAGACTTAAAATCCAACAGAGTCAAACCCACCCTCATCCCCACCCTCACTCTGGTCTCTGCTGTGGCAGGGCATGAGAGGAAAGGCAAGCAAGGAAGAAAAAAATTTAGGGCCAACATGACAGTATAAACCCCCTAGGAGATACAGACACATAAGGGAGTTCACACTCAATTTGCAGGCCCTTTTCCACACTTCCACCAGTGCTCCCAGACAGACAGACTCCCCAGGGCATACAGGCAGGAGGAAAAGGTTTAAGTAAATATCCATTGTCTAAAGAGAGAAAGAAAAAACACAAGAATTTTCACCCTTGGAGGCAGGACAGGGAAGAATCCGGAGCCCAGTATCTATATCAATATAGCCAGGAATGACCAGGAAACAGTCCCTCGGGAGCTGCAACAGATAGAAAGCATTGGGAAGAGGAACAATAAGGCTGAAAAACCTCCAAGATACAGCCTCAACAGGCATACTGGACACTAAGGCTAGGTTTGGACCACAGAGAATGCCTCCGGCCTACTATCAGCCTAGCAAGCACTGAGAAATAGGCAACAACAGTCTACTGCTAGGAGAGGAGCAAGAGTATAGAGAGTAAGAGATGCACCTCCCCAGGGAAAGCAGAAAACTGAGCATGAAACAGAACACTGAGAAAAACTCTCCAGCAACGCAGCCCCCATCCAAAGCCCAAAGTAATAGTTGGTGGTAACCAGAGCAACTACAAGACAAAAATCTTGTCAATCCCTACCTAGATTGACTCAACAGGCTTGGCAAATCAAAGGCATGACCATTTTTTGGCATAAAAACTATTTATTCAGTCTCTATTATTCTATATAAGATATTTGAAATTCAATAAAATATTTTTGAGATACACAAAGCAATAAAAAAGAACCAGACTCAGATGACCCAGTGATCTTTTTTTTTTAAATCACAATCTGCAACTGATAAGTAGGGAATAGATGCTGTACATACATGATAGATTGGGAAGATCAAAAATGACAGAAGAAGAAAATAAGCAAGCATGTGCATTTCTACCCTGTCTCAGATCCTGACAAAAAAAAAAAAACAGCATTAAAAAACTATTTTTAGCATATTATTAAAGCCTGTACATTAAAACATAAAAGACTATAACTAAAATTTATGAACACTCTGATTCTCATCTAGCTACTGAGTAATGAGTAACTCATTAGCAAATAAGAAAAAATTAATCTGATTATAAATTTTTGAAGCTTTTTAAAATATGCGTATTTCTTGTGTTATGTTTATTAGTTTGGTGAAAAGTGCTTTTACAATTGTACTGGAGTAAAATTTGGGAAAGGCTGAAAATGAAAAATTTCTATAAGACAAATACTTAAAGATAAAATACTCTCAAAATAATTAATATCCCTAAAAACCAAATGCTCACAGAATGATAAACAGCCCAAAAGCAAAATGGGCAAAAGACATAAACTAGAAATACCCTCAAGAAATACAAATAAAAATTGATGATATCTAAGGTTGTTAGGAATGTTGAAAACTGGGCACTCTTCACTCACTGCTGTGTGGGAATGTAAACTGGTACAAAAAGTACTCCTTCAACTCCTCAAAAACAATAGAATTTAGGCACTATTCACACTCAAAGAAAGTCTCCTATGTCTGCTAGCTCCCTATTCTTTCTATATTCAAGTCATTTTGGGCTGTATTTATATCCACTGTCTTGCCTCTGCACCACTGAAATACCTGTTTCCCAATTCCCCTGCAAAATTCTCTCTTTCAAAACCCAGCTCAAACATTTCTTGCCTACTCTTCCCCAGGTAAAATTAATCAACCTTTTATGTGTAATCTCACAGCACTTGGGATTCCTCTAATACAAGAGTTAAAAACATTAAACTGAAGTTAGATCATAGATCTGTGCTAATTTATAATAACTCTGTGCTAAAGAGTTCCACTTATCAACAACAAAAATAATGGGACATGAACAGGAAATTCAAAGTAAAGAAAAATTAAATGCTCTTAAACATATGAAGAGATGCACAACTTCATTAATAATAAAATAAATATCAATTAAAACCATAACAACATTTATTATCTATCAAACTGACAATGAGCAAAAATATTTTACTATACTAAACATGGGAAAATAGGCATTCTAATAAAACTTACTGCTAAGGACATAAACTAGCAAAATATCTATGAAGACAATTACCTATCAAAACTATAAATGCACATACCTTTTACCCAATAATTCTATTTTGTATATTTTAAAGCTAATACTATAAATACTTTCATTATATTTGTTAAGATATATGATTGTACATGATTATTCACTTCAGGATTCTTTGCAGTGGCAAAAGATTAAAAAGATAAACATGTATCACTATGGGAACAGTTATACAAATTATGGTACATTTGGATAATTAAAAATTTTACAGTTAAAATGACTAGATAGCTCCAAATGAAACTATTTCCAAGCTATATTTTTAAATGGAAGACGCAAAACTAAGATGTACTAAATATTTGTATAAATGTATAGTACACTACCACTTATACAAAAAGCAATATAATCACACACAAAAAATAATATAGTCATATACTTATTAAAAAAGGGGATCATCACAACTGAATGGCTAAAGGACAGAGGTAGGAAGACTGACCTACTTTTCACTACATAACCTTCATACTTTTTTAACTGCTTACCATGAATACATTATCTACTCACAGAATTAACTATTTTGTTTTAAATAATTTAAACAACAAAAAGCAATTATTTATGTTGCTCTCAATTCATTATGAAATCTTTAAGGGCAAAGAACTGAACATGTGCCTCATCATCTTCATATCACCAACATGATATCTTGCACAGTGCCTAACATAGAAATGAGAAATGCTTATCAAAGTATGCTAAAGTGACTAGAGCCATAGCACATGCCTATAATCCCCACTACTTGGGAGACTGAGGAAGAAGGATCACATGTTCAAAACCAGATCTGACAACTTAGAGGTACCCTGTCTCAGAAATAAAAAGTAAAAAGAACCAGGGAGGTAGCTTAGTAATAAAACACCCCTCAGTTCAATTCCTGATACCACAAAAAGGATAAAGGGAGAGGGATAAAAGAGGGAGAGGGAAAGGGTTAGGGAAAAAGAGAGGGAGAAGGAGAGTGAAAAACAGAGAGAGAAAGAAACTACTGTGGCAAAGATAACCAGATACTCAATTAATTTTAAAGAAACAAAAAACATATTAAACAACTGGGAATTACAGAATGTTTACTATGTGTTAGAACACTATACAATGCACACTATACCTATTCATTTAATCTTCATTATAGCTCTATGAAGTGCAGATTTTATATAAGCATTTTGCAAATGAAGAAATGGAAGCCCAACAAAGATCAAGTAATGTGTCCAGGGCTATCTGGCTTGATTGTGCTAGAGGAAAGTCACCAAAACTTTCCAAATTTTAGTTTTCATTTTGGGTATCCCATAATCTAAGGATTGTATTCTAGCAAATTTTGTCAAAAAGTTTGTCAAAAAGCTTTTTTTTTGTCAAAAATTTTGTAGATTGAACTCTATTTGCTTTTCAGAGGATACTCTCCAAAAACCACTGATTTCATTATTCCATACTAGCTATGAAGAACAATAGCTCTGGAGTCAAACAATTTGGGCTGAAAACCTTCCTCTAGCACATTCAAGTCGGAAAACCCTGGGCATATTATTTGATCTTTGTTGGGTTTCCATTCCTTCATTTGTAAAATGCTTATATAAAATGCATTTCATAGAGCTATTATGAAGAGTAAATGAATAGGTATAGTGTGCATTGTATAGTGTTCTAACATAGTAAGCATTCTGTAAATTTTAATTATTGATAGTCTACATCTTCTTATAATTATCTATAAGCCACTTCTTCAGCTTCAAAAATTGTGACATTATACAGGGAGACATTCAGAAAAAAGCTAACTACAATTATCTGTTACTATCTGTTTCTACATTTCATTAATATCAGTGCTACTTGGAGAGAAAAACAATTAGTGCCATGCCCATCAACCAGATGGTACAAGACTAAAGCCTGGAAGTTTAACCCAGACCTGCCTTTCCCTCCCTTACTTCAGTAGGGAACAAAGCAATAATGCCATCAGGCTATCATACCATCATTCAATTTAACCAGTCAATGGCAGTATGAATGGAGCAAAGGACTAAATTCTAATTCCAATATAAAACCAGTTCTTGCTTTTGGAAATCACAAGTTGGGGGGGAGGGAATTCATTCTTTGGGTTTCTACATGTTTAAATTCCACATAAAAAGGGTATATTTATATTTTAATACATACATTATGGAAATCTGAAATCCCACTATAAAATAATACCAGTAATCCTATAACACCTGCTAATAAAAAGTTCCTAAGAAGAAATAATTTAAAGAGCAGAAATAAAAACATATACACACAGAGTATATCTTAATTAAAATTCATTAACTGGACAGTGGGTTGTGTTCTAAAACAGCCATGAAAGCATATGGAAAAGGCTTTCTGGAACTAAATTTCTTGGGTTCAAGTCATTAGCACACATAGTTAACTCTGACCTTGAGCTAGTTACATAATCTATCAGTGCTTTGATTTTCTTCTCCATAAAAAAAGTATAATAACACTAGTTTTCTCATAGGATTGCTGTGGGGATTAAATTAGTTACTGAATGTCAGTGTTCAATAAATGCTAAGTATTACTGTAATAAGTTTTATCTTTCATTCATTACTATAAGGTCAAAGAAGCAGAAATGATAAACTTTTACAACCGGATGTTCCTGTGAATCTTTATGGAACTAAGCAAAATTTTTTTTCTTTTTAATCAAACTTTTAAATAATAGTAAATGAAACAGTAATTACAAAAAATACTTACTTTGTAGCAGCAGCAGCAAAATGTCTGTTGGGCACTTGAATGTTTAAAGAACAAGGATAAAGAGACATCTGATATACCATCTTGGATAGATGACATCTCTGATGACATATCAAGACTTGAAAAGAAAAAACAAAAATATTAATATTAATCATTATATTAAAATTCTTTACATTATAAAGATCAGCTTTTCCAAATCATTCAATATTTTGTGATCTTTAACCATTCTACAAAAGTCTAACAATAGAAACCACATTTCTAGAAACTAGATGAACACATTTTGGGGGGTGGTACTGGGGATTGAACAACTGAGGGGCACTTGCCCACTGAGCTGCATCCCCGGCCCTATTTTGTATTTTATTTAGAGACAGGGTCTCACTGAGTTGCTTAGTCCCTTGCTTTTGCTGAGGGTGGCTTTGAACTCATGATCTTCCTGTCTCAGCCTCCCAGCTGCTGGGATTACAGGCATTCACCACCGTGCCTGGCTAACCACATTTTTTATTCAAACAATTTTGTTATTTATTTTTAACTTAATCTGGTTCAGGCTCAACAAAGTATGCAGGCTCTATTTTTAGGAAGTAAGTATTAAGTATCCCTGAATTTTTAAATAATTTACATTCATTCATTTCTTAATAGATAGTGGATTCAGAGTTGTCCTTCTGACGATCAGAACAAAGTGGGTGACGTGCCCTAGCAGAGATCAATATTTGTAAAGTTATAGAAATTAAAACACTTTAGTAGTGGCACTAGTATAGAATAGCAAATTAATAAAGCAACAAATAGTTCAGCCATAGATACATGCATATATGGATACTTGAAATAAAAGCAATGTTATTGCAAATCTCTGCACATTGAATTGAATCTAATAAGTTGTGCAGAGATAATGATTACCCATAAGGAAACAAGTATATTTAGTTGCTACCACCAACACACATACACACAAATCAAATCTAGATGGATAAAAGACTTACATAAATGCCAAAACTTAAAAAGACTTTCAAAATATAGAAAAATAACTTCATGAACTTTGGGGAAGAAATTATTTCACAAAAAAAAAAGCATTAAAATATGGCTGCATTAGTGTGAAGAGCTTGTTTATTAAATATTCTTTTTAAAAAAGTGAAAAGATGGGCTGGGGTTGTGGCTCAATGGTAAAGCACTTGCTTAGCATGCATGAGGCACTAGGTTCTATCCCCAGCCCCACATTAAAAAAAGAAAAAAAAAAAACTAAATAAACAAAATAAAGGTATTATATCCAACTACAACTAAAACTATATTTTAAAAAAAGTGAAAAGATAAGTCAGATATATTGGCAAATGCATAATTAACAAAAGATTAATATTTTAACAATAAAAGATAATTTAATAATATATGATCAACTGAATTGAGAAATGAACAAAACTAAGACTTCTAATTGAAAAGGAAACACAAATAATGCATAAATACATTAAAAATGCACAACCACATTAGTAACAAAGTAAATAAAAATTTAAAACCTAATAAATATCTTATATCAGTGTTACTTAGTGGTGATCAGGAAGCCTGTTATAGTTTGCAACTAAATTAAGATTACACCAACATATAAAACATTTATTTATTTATAAAACAATTATTTAGTGTATTTGACAATATTTTTTCCACAAAATTTTCTCAAAGGAGGAAGTGCTTTGATCTCATTGTAGACAGGTAAACAGTTTATGATCAGATAATAGATAATATAAGTAGCACCATTTTACATACTCAGATTGACAAAGCTTTAACAAAAAGTCACTGACAATATCAAGCAGGAATAAATTTTAGACACTGAAGATGTGTAATTGGAATACCACTTTGGAAAACAATATAGCACGACCCAATGACACTGAGCATGCACATCCCAATGATGCAACAATTCCACTTCTAAGCATGTCCCTTGCACCTGTGTACCAAGAGACATGCACAAGGATGATCATATCATTATTTGTAATAGCAAAACTACAGAAAAGAACTCAAGCAACTACAATAGGATGGATAAATACATTGTGGTATATTTCTATAATAGCCATAGAACTGTAAAAATAAACGAACCGTGCTACATAGTTGAGTTTCACAAACATAATGTTGAGCCAAAAAAAGCAAGTGACAAAACCACTATTCAGTAGGCACAATTTAATCCCCAGTCATGAAAAACAAAAATTAAAATTTCCAACAGAAACTGCTACAGATCTACCAAACTGCTACAGTCTAAAAGAAACCAAGTTACAAAAAAAAAAAAAAAACACTATTTAAGTAGGACTACTATACCATGATGTCTGTATTATTTTAAGAGTCTTTCTGTATTATCCACTTACCCTTACCAGATAACCTCATAGACCTCAGAGCTTCCTCAACTACATAAGAACTTAACCTGCCTCTGTACTCATTCTCCAAAGTCTTGCCCACTCCTACCCATGTTGGTAACAAAATGGAAACTAATCTGCCTCCTTTGTTACCTTACTCTTTTAATTGATACTAAATGGTTACATTGCCCAGAAATGAGTGGTAAACTGCCTTCTCACACAACTCTCATCTTGACTCTCTAGGAGATCTTATCCATCCTTCTAGTCTTTGCTTTCCTTTACAACCCCATTTCAACCAGGCCACCTGGATTTCTACAAACTCTGAACTCTTCCATTATTCTACCTTTGGCCTTCTCTGTTTCTTTTCCACCTGTTGTTAGTAAAAAGGATCATTTTTTAAAGGACATCTGTCTCCATGTCCTTAAATCACTTGTATAGCTCAACCTGGCTCTTTGAACAGAGTAAATTCTTACCAACATACTCTATGAGTTACTTCTAACCTATCAAACACCAAACTGCTACAGACTAAAAGAAACCAAGTTACAAAAACAAAAACAAACAAACAAACAAAAAAACACCATTCCTTCATGCTTACCATGCTTCAAATCACTCACCTCCTTTCAGTTATCTGAACAGCTACTCTGTTCTTTACCACCTTAGGATTTTCATATAAAATCTTTCTTCCCACTGTGACATTCTTTCCTACCACTTTCCCTTCACATGATGAATTTCACAGTAATCTAGTCATGTTTCAGATATTCCACTTAAACATTACTTCTTCAGAACAGTCTCCCTGAAGACTCAGAATAGATTAGGTCTCTCATATACACTTTTTTTAAAATGTTTTTTTAGTTGTCAATGGACCTTTATTTTATTTATGTATACGCAGAGCTGAGAATCAAACCCAGTGCCTCGTACATGCTAGGCAAATGCTCTATCACTGAGCTACAACTCCTGCCCTACATTTCTATAGCATTTTGTACTTTTCTTTCTCAACACATAGGATATTTGTAATTAAAGAAATAATTGTTCAATTAATAGTTGTTCAATTAATAGTTGCTCCTTAATAGATGGTAAATACTATCAGTAGGAAGCAAATGTGTATAGCTTGTTCACCACTGTACCCCTAACCACCTAGCTCAGTGTTAGACAAGTGGAGACTCAATAAGCAAAACCTGGATTCAAACTATTTTAAATATTACCTGTTACACCACACAAAGAGAGCACCTTGTGTGTATGTACACACACATATGTGTTCAGAAAGTTTTGCCAGGAACAATAGCAAACACCTATAATCCCAGTTCCTCAGGAGACTGAGGCAGGAAAATCAAAAGTTCAGTGCCAGCATGGGCAATTTAGGAAGACCCTGTGTGAAAATTAAAAAGTAAAAAAAAAAAAAGAAAAAGAAAAAAAGATTGGGGATGTAGCTAGGAGGTAGAACAGCTGCCTAGCATGCACAAGGCCCAGGATTCAATCTATAGTATCGCAAAAAAAAAATAATAAATAAAAATTAAGTTTTATTGTAACACAACTAGTTCATTTATTAACATTATTATCTGAGGCTTCTTTCGTGCTACAATGACAGAGATGGGTACCTGCAAGAGACAGTTGGCTTGTAAACCTAAAGCATTTACTATTCATCTCTTTACAGAAAATGTTTTCTGGTCCCTATTATTAAAAAAAAAAAAAATACTCTCTAGTACCCGAAGTAGGTAGAGACAATGCTTGGGAAGGGCATTAAGCAAGACACCTGTCAGTAAGGTAAGGAAATCCAGCCAGAAATCCAGCCTAGAATATTTTATTTTGTCCAGGTGTTCTTCAATAGATGAATATGATGTATATACATACAAAATGGAGTTTTATTCAGCCATAAAGAAGAATGAAATTATGGCCAGTAAGTGGATAGAAATGGAAAGCATCATGCTAAGTGAAATGAGTCAGATTCAGAAAAATCAAGCATTCAATGTTTTCTCTCATATGCAAGAGTTAGAACAAAGTGTGGGGGAGTGGGAGGGATCATATATCATAAGCATAGAGAGAAAACCAGTGGATAAGAAGGAAACTGAAGGGGAGGGAAAAGGGATGGGAAAGAAGAGGAAATGTAAAATGAATTTAACAAAATTATGCTATGAGCAAGTATACATATACCACAGTGAATTCTGCCTTTATGTATATCTACAAAGCACCAATTAAATATAAACAAAAGGAAAACCTGTAAAGGAAGGGGAATAGGCAGGAGGAAGAGAAGGAAAGAGGAGGCACAAGGACAGAAATGGAGCCAATTAAATCTCATACATGTATGATTAAGTCAAAATTAGCCCAACTATTATATGTAACTATAATGTACTATTAAAGGCATAAAAAAAGAATGCTGTGCTTTAGAATATTGTCCATAGACCAAAGAGCAACCAGAAATTACAGTATACCCCAATTCCCTCATAATTGTGCTTTTCAAAATGTCATATGATTGAATGTCAAACCTATCTGTGTGAAAATCCAGACTCTATTAACTGCAGCATTATTATGGTAAATAACTTGTATTAGGAATGAGTTTTTCAGCCTTAAAGATGTGTATTTGTAAAAACTGCATAATTCTTTGGTCATGTCTTTGTACCCCACTCAGTTGCATTTCTGTGCATTTGCTTAAGTACTTTCCAGTTCATCAGGCAGTTTGGGTGAGGGTGTTTTAAAATACAACTGTTTGTATTTTAAAGGCTATGAACAAACAGGCACTGCAGGCAGAGAAAGCAGATTTTTAGAAGAAAAAACAAGTTTGCTACATGAACCACAGGGCAAAATGTCTCACTTGAAGGGGGGACATTTTTTCTTGATGATCCAGGATTCATTCATTCACTCACTCAACAATAAATGTACCAACAAAATATGTGCTAAGACTGCCTTAAGCATTTAGGATACATTCATAAACAAAACACAAAAATCCTATTCTCAAAGTGCTTATGTTCTACTGGGAGGGAATACCAATAAACATAATATGGGGGATGGAGGGACTGCAGGATAAGATATCAAGTCAGAGGGAAAGTGGTTTGCGACTTTAAGTGCTTAAGATTGGCCTTATTTTAAAAGGTGACATTGAGCAAAGATTTGAAAGAAGAAAGTGAACAGCACTTATACCTAGAAATATGTTCCAGGTCAACCATCCCAAGGCAGAAATTCTTGGTGTGTTTATGGAACCAGGAGGAAACTGTGACCATAAGAGTTAAATGTGGAGAGGTTAATTAGAGAAGAAGTCAGAGAAGTTAAGCTGGGGATTAGGGGAAGAGGCAGGCACTAGATGACGTGGAAAACTATAGGCTAGTGCTGTTTAACAGAATTTGAGCCACGTGTAATTTTAATTTTTTCTAATAACCACAATAAAAAAAGAATAAAAATAGTGATATTAACAAATATATTTTGCTATAGTTAACCTCCCATAATATTATCATTTCATTATCAGTATTTAAAAATTAAGATATCTTACACTTTTTGTACTAAGCCTCCAAAATCTAATGAATATTTCTGCATGTTCTCACTTATATTCAGAAACTAGAAAAAGTTGATCTCACACAAGTAGAGAGAAGAATAGGGGTTAACAGAGGCTGGGAAGGAGAGGGAAATGGAAAGAAGTTGATAAATATGATCAAGGATATAGTTGGACAGAAGGAATCATTTCAAATATTCTATAGCACAACAGGGCAATTATAGTTGGCAACAATTAACTGTATACCTCAAAATAACAAGCATAGGTGCAACCACTCTGATTGGAGATTTCTTAGAAAACTTGGAATGGAACCACCATTTGAACCAGCTATCCCACTCCTGGGTCTATACCCAAAGGACTTAAAGTCAACATACTAAACATCAATGTTTATAGCAGCTCAATTCAAAATAGCTAAACTGAGAACAACCTAGATGCCCTTCAATAGATGAATGAATAAAGAAACTGTGTTATATATACACAATGGAACATTACTCGAAGAATAAAATTATGGCATTTGCAGGTAAATGGATGAAGTCATGCTAAGCGAAGTAAGCCAATCCCAAAAAAACAAAGGCCAAATGTTCCTCTGATAAGCAGATGCTGATCCATGATGGGGGAGGGCATGGGAAAAATGGAGGAACTCTGATTGGGCAAAGGGGAGGGAGGGGCAAAGAACGGGTATGGGGACAGGAAAGATGGTAGAATGTGATGGACATTATTACCCTAGGTTCATGTATGGCTGCACATACAGTTCAACATTACATTGTGTACAATCAGAGAAATGAAAAGTTGTGCTGCAATTGTGTACAATGAATCAAAATGCATTCTGCTGTCATATATACCTAATTAAAATAAATTTTTAAAAAGATTAATAGCATCAGGCAGTGATATTTTTGTTTTAAGTAAACAAGAAATCAAGACACAGAGTTAAAAGGAAATTAAGATACACAGTTTATTTCATGTATTAAATTATTGATAAGTACTCTTCTAGAATTCAAACCTCTTGACTGAGAAAAAAACAATTTTATTGGTCCTTTTTTTTGTACTATACTTGAATTTATTCCAAGAAATGAGACTGTGGAGAGAAAGAGGAATCAGTCAACTAATATAAGAAGGAATGACAGGTGAAATAGAAAAAAAAAAAAAATTAAGAGAAAGGTATCCAGGAAGCTAAGAGAAGAAAATGTGGCAAGAAGAGAATAATAACCTTCGGTTCTCCTTTTGATTTCTTTGGTTTTGTTAATGTAATATGATTGCTGTCATATAGGGAAGATAACACCACCAATCTCCTTTCAGTAATAATATACATTTTGGTTTGCTTATTTAGTAGTGGTCTGAGTCTACTGTGATCTCTTGCTACCCACGCTATCCCTAACTTTTGAATAACTATTCCAAGTAAAGGATGCTCATGATGACACAGCTTTCTTGTAAGAAGCTCAAAGAGAAATCTGTAATGCTGTGTTTCAAAAAGCAGAGAGCAGGGCTGGGAGGTGTGGCTCAGTGGTACTGCCCTTATCTAGCGCTGGTGAGGTCCTGGGTTCAATCGCCAGCACTGCAGAAAATCACTGGTTTAGGAGTGCAAGCTTCAGTTCCTTCCCTACCACTTATTGGTTATATAAATTTGGCCACATACCAACAACCCAACAAAATCATCTCCCCCTTTCTATAAAATTAAGGGATAGGGTATGCTCGCTGTTGCCTCCCCCTAAAGACCCACCTTAATTGAATATATAGCCGTAATTCCAGCTAACAAATTGGACTTTATTCACTGCTGAAAAGAGTTGCTGAAATACCTTCCAAATGATATACGTTGGTCCAAATTAGATAATGTTTAAAAACTGTAATCACTTGAAATGATGTATCTAGAAAGCAACAACGAGCACTCTGAAAACTGTTAAGGCTTAAGGACGGAGGTCACTTAAGTGTACCACCAGCCTAAGGAGAACTCACTTCTTCACTTATCAAACTCCACCTAACCGGTTCTGTGCCATCCAGCGGCGGCGGCACCCTGACCCCGACCCTCAGCCCCCAGACTCCACCTGCATTGCAGCCCCCCAGCCTCTTACCAGACGGATGCGAGAGCCTGTGATTAAGTAAGAAATCAGGCCTCACTGGAGACAGACGTTCAAGCAAAGGCTGGACAACCACTTTTCCAGAACAGAAAGGAAACTCATGCATCAGAAAAGGTTTGAGCTCGATGACTGATAAGATCTCCCTTTACTATTAAGTTCGCTGGTTCTATAATATATATCGTTTGGCACAAAACTAAGCATTACTATCATCATTCATAAGAGGTGACTAATAAACATACCAAAAGAATATGGCTGCACAAATATCAGAATCTGATCAGATAAAACAGTTTAGGGAATTCCCTGGAACCTACAATAAACTTACAGAAACCTGCTTTTTGGACTGTGTAAAAGACTTTACAACAAGAGAAGTAAAACCTGAAGAGATCACCTGTTCAGAACATTGCTTACAGAAATATTTAAAAATGACACAAAGAATATCCATGAGATTTCAAGAATATCATATTCAGCAGAATGAAGCCCTGGCAGCCAAAGCAGGACTCCTTGGTCAACCACGATAAAGAGAAATCCTGATGGATGGACTTTCAATGAAAGATTGCCAACAGCTGTTGCACTGGAAATGAGGATTCATGTGATGGAATCCCCTGAAAGCAGTAGGCACCATGTTAAACCACCTGTCGTGCCTTTTTGGCAATGGAAACCAATGAAGAAACAATATCGTTGTTCACCAAGAATAATCAAAATAGAAGATCTTATGGTTCAGAGAAAATAATAAGATACATTTGTTGAGGCCTTAAGATTCTGCAGCTTGGTCCCTTGATTAGAAAAATAAACCATTGTTTCTTCCATTGTGACTGTTAATTTTAAAGCAAAATATGTGTCCAATCATGTATGAGATAGAAAAATTTTTATTCTAAAAGTGAAATAAATGGAAATATCACTAAGCAAAAAACAAACAAACAAACTCCACCTACCCACTCCCCAGTCCACACACTGGAGATAGAACCCTGCCTTCCCCGCTGGTGGTTGTAGGGACTTCAATGATACATTCCCCCGCCAATCCGCCCTCAAGGTGGCTGGCTTCAGAAAGGAATGAAACCTCCAATAAGGTTGCTTTTAAGTAGTGATGATCCTTCAAAGAACCTAGAGCCCAGAAAGTGCAAGAGGCGTGTCGAGTTCCTATACCTGATCCGTGCTTCGGGGACTCTGGCTTGCATTCCGCTGTAACCCTAGACTCAGTTAACTATTTTCTCCCTAAGACACCCCACGCCTTACCTCTCCTGAGGCACCTTACGGCCGCCGCCATGTTGACCACTCCGGATTGTGTTGTTGAAATTGGTCCTACAATTAAACTGGGGAGAATGAAAAAAGAGTTCCGTTCCGGAATTGGCGAGGAGGGAAGCGGTTAGAAGGAACAGGAGGAACAGGGCGGAGACCGAAACAGGCTTTTCTGCCGGCGTGGCGGTGTTGCTGTCACTCCTCGGTGCTGCCTAGGACCCTCCGTTTAGAGGTTCCGGTACGAAGGCTTAACCACCTTCAGGAAAATACGATCTTGTTAGAGATGCTGTAATTACTTTATTTTGTTCGGTTTTTTAAAATTTTTTATCCTACCTATGTACAATAATTTTAATAGATCGTGAGGAAACCTAGGACCCAGCCTAAAATATTTTAAAGCCGAAGATCCCACCAGTTTCCTCAGCCACATTTCCAGCCTTGTTAAGAATGTCCTTAACCTGCCCGGCTGGGCGGAGGAGGTAGCGCGAGGCCCTGGGTCCGGCCCCAGCAGCAGAAATAAAAAAACAGATTCCGCCCGGCTTTTCGCCAACACCCAAGGGGAGGGAGATCCCACTCACTAACAAACTTCCTTTTTAGCTCAGCGCAAAATCAGCCGTAATAGTTTTATGTTGATCTAACATTCGGTTTTACATCCCTCCCTTCCCTGCCCTGCGAGCTGTGCCATCAGGATCAATTGATAATAATACAGCATTTGACATTTATGTAACGCGCGTGCAGTTTTAAAATGGCAGATCTGAGACCTACGCTCAGGTTAATTCTAACCAAAAAAAAAAAAAAAAGAAAACTAAATGTCATTTCCATTACGTCACAGCTGTCCGTGCGGTTTATCAAAAACAAATCTAATCACTGATTATATCACTTCCCAGTTTTAAATAAAACCCTCCAGTGACTGGCTATCTAAAGGCCTCTGCGTATCCCCTGTTCACCCCCAACCTAGGACACACACACACACACACACACACACACACACACACACACACACAGGGTTTCTCACCTCCATGACTTTTTTCATTCTGTCCTTTTCGCTTGAAATATATTGTTCCACATTATCAGGTAACAGTATCAGTTTTTTTTGTTTTTGTTTTTCTTTTTAAGATTTCAGGTCAGACTTTCCTCATTGAGGAAGGCTCCCTCCTGACTTCGGAGGGGGAATTATGGCCACCTCTTCCTGGTTTTATGTAGTTACATCTAGTTTTGTTTGTTTCAAGCAATTTCAAAATATGATTCATATACCATAAAATTTACCAATCTAAATTGTACCCTTCAATTTTTTTTTTTTTTTTTTTTTTTTTTTTAGTAAATTAGAGAATTGCACAACCATCCCAATGTATACCACTGAGCACTTAGTGGCAGAAATCTTGTCATTCATTTTTGTAACCTTAGCACCTTTCATATAATACCAGACACAGGAGGCCCTCAATAAATGATTGTTGAATAAGTAAATGTTTGTATGCATGAATTAGTGACTCCATTAGAAGGACAAGCCTGAAAAATTAACTTGCTTCCATGAAGTTGTTTCTGAAGATGGGCTATAATCAAAGTAAGAATTTCCAAGTGTTTTATTTTATGTTTATATAGATTACTCAGCAATATGAAGAATACGGTTTCTAATTTATTGCCTTTTTTTGTGAACAGCTAAGCAGTTACTTCAAAGATTTCACAACTATTTCTGATTGTTATTTTTCAAAGAATTTAACTGGGAATGTTGGCCTGTGCCTGTAATCCCAGTAACTCGGGAGACTGAGACAGAAGGATCACAAGTTTGAAGCCAGCCTGGGCAATTTATCAAAAAACAAAAAGGAGCATCACACTTCACAATACCTAAACTGTGGAACCAGCCGACATGTCCATCAGCAGATAAACTGATGAATAAAATGTGTTATATATACACAATGAAATTTTATTCAGCCATAAAGAAAAATGAAATTATGTCATTTGCAGGAAAATGGATGAAACTAGAGACCATTATGTTAAGCGAAATAAGCCAAACTCAGAAGGTCAAGAGTTGTATGTTTTCTCTCATATGTTGTAGCTAGAGAGGGAAATGGAAAAGAAACATGGGGGCAAGATGGGGATCTCATGAAAATCAAAGGGAGAACAGTAGAGGAAAGGAACTAGAAGATGGGAGGCAAAGAGGGAGGAGATAAGTGCTATGGAGTGATATTTGCCAAATTATATTTTTATGTGCATGTATAAATATGTAACAACAAATCCTATCAGTATGCACAACCATAATGCACCAATAAAAAATGTGGAAAGAGAAAAAACAAAACAAAAATTTGAATTTCAGATAAACAACAAATAATTTTGTAGTATATGTCCCAAATATTAAATGAGACATACTAAAAAGTTAGTTGTTGTTTGGATGAAATTTAAATTAACTGAGTCCCACCTTTTTGTTTGCTTAATCTGGGCATCATACATTGGACATCTTCTTGGGCACTAACCCTGACAAATGCCAGCCACTCCAGGACTCCCCAGAGAATGATGTGATGACAGTGAGATCCCTTTTCAGAAAAGTGATCTGATGACAATGGGAGATGGCATGTTGCTGGCAGTGAGAGAAATGAATAAAATATTTCATACTGTTTTCAGGACCTGTCCCTTAAAGTCTTGGAATTCTCCAATTTCTTGATCTGGTCTTAAGATCAAAGACAGGCCTTACAGTTCTCTTTGGTAGGGCATATGTACTCTTTTAGATTAACATTCTGGAGCAATTTCTTCAGAGAGGAATATATCAGAAAGTATAGAAAAATGTTATTAGGCTAATATAGTTTTTCTTCAGTTTTCATTGATTGTTAGATTTAAATAAGTCACTCCTTTTAACTATTAATTAACTATTAATACTATATTCCACATATTGATGAATGTTTCCCAAGTTCTAACTTCTGTTCTAAACATTTCACACAAGATACTTAAGGCCTATTGGTTATCTGTGTTTTATGAAGGAGGAAATTGAGAATCAGAGAAGATGACAAACTTTCCCAGGGTCACATCACTAATAAATGAGAGAAACAAGCTGCAACCCAAGCCTTCTTACTACAGAGTCTTCAGAATAAAAAATTTAAAAAATAAAGAGTACTCATGATGTGGCTCAATCATAAAGAGCGCCTGGGTTCAATCCCCAGTTACACACACACACACACACAAACACACACACACACACATACATTCAAAGAATTTGAATCTACCCTTATAATTTTCTTCCTTCTTGCTGTCCTTTCCTCCTGTTCTGTCTTTTTTTACACAAATGTGATCATCTGCCATGTTTCAAACAGCATAAGTGGCTATGCATTGATGTGGTGAAAAAAGCGGACAGTTGTCTGTCTTGTGATTCTTAAAATTTAATTAAATTTGAGGATGTATGCAAGTTCACCTAGACCATTTCAGACAAAATAAACACCCAGATTAGGGATGCTGGTTCTTTGACTATACACGTCTTCTCTTTCTACAACTTAGGTAAGTTGGCCCCCATCTATAGACCTCTTTATGTCTCCTAACAGGAGAATTTAAACCTTTGGTTCTGGAACTCACAGTAGTATGTAGTCTGATCATTAAAGCAATGTCCTGGATGAGTACAGTTTAACTGCCTTCTTTGGACACTAAAACCTGGCAGCATTAGTCAAGTGAGGTATGGAGTCCAGCTGCTTATATAAAACAATTCACAAGGAAGTTCTTTAGCTTAAAACTTTATAAAAAACCACAGAAGGACTTAATTTTTAAAAACTACAAAAATTCATACTCTGAAATGAGAACTCTAAGCCTCTAAATATTTGATACATAATGAAATTTTCCTCACTGAAGAGAGTCAGTGGAGCATTTTGTCTAAGTGGTTGTGCTCTGAAGCCAAACAACCTAGGCTTGAATCTCAGTATCATCACTTACTAGTTGTATGTGGACCTCAGTTTCTTTATTTGTGATATGGAGCTAATAATGAGATAACTACCAAGTTACTTACTTCAGTATCTGGCACAGAGTAAAGAACTGGTGAGCTTTCTTAACCAGAAAAACAAAATAAACTATCTGCTTATTTATGAATATGATCCCATACATGTAGGATGTCATTTTCATATTAGAACTTTTATTAGTGATTTCAGAAAGTCTCCAGGCTGTGTTTATTCACTTCCTCAAAGTTTACTTTAAAATTCAACTTTTCTCAGTTGATCTCCAAGAAGGTTTAGACTTTTCCAGAGTCTTGGAAAAATGCCAGCTGCCAGCCTGCTTGGCTAACTTCCCTGGGGAAAGCTTCTAAATATGTGCTTAGCCCTGTAATCATGTTGATCTGTTCTTTGCCTTCTTCAAACATCTTCCAGTTAATTCTTTGCAAGAAGAATCACTTCCTATTTGGGGCTCAGGTTGAAAATAGATTCTCTTATTGGACAAAAATAAGAAACTCTTAAAGCATTTTTATTTTGGTACCATCCATTAGATTCACTCAGGAATTTATTAAACTCAGTTGATGAGTTCCACCCCAAGGTTTCTGATCTAGTTGCTCTGGAGTGATAACTTGTGGATTTGCATTCATAATAGGTTCTCAGGTGATGCTAACATACTGGCTGAGTGACTATTCTTGGAAAACTGCTCATTACTCAATATTATAAAACATTTGCATCCATATCTAACATTAACTTGAGGATGAATTGTTTCATTTAATAATTTCATGCTCAATATAATATAGGGAAAAGTTCCCATGTGTTACACATCTAGGACCAGAATCTACTCATTCTTATCTTCTCCAACTTTACACAGAAATTGCTATTCCTGTCAAGGTTTCAGCTTCAAAAAATGTCCACTGTCAATGAGGAGTTCCAATGCCTATCTGCCTACCTATCAGGATTTAAACTATTACCAACTCTTAGAATCCCTCCCCTACCCCTTGTACTTATTTCAGATTCTTTTTTCATAAATAAATGTCTAAAGTAATAGTTTCTTAGTCTTAAGGTTGAACATTCTATAATAGATTGAAACTCATTTTCAACTTGTCCCACACATCTAGGAGCTTCTCAATCTCCCCAAGAGACTAGTTTAATTCCAGATTGAAATAAGTAATGAGAACTCTCCAGTGGTATGCTGATAAAAGCTTAACTATGGGTATTCCAGTATAAAATAAATGAAATTGTAGCATTCTATGCTGTAAACACTCACAATAATTGACTTCAAGCCACCAAACATAAAATCATCCAGTTCACACAATTCCTGACAATTTATTCCTTTTTTCTCATATGGCTATAACATATTGCTGGAACTTTCCTACTAAAAACCTTCCATAAACCAAACTAGATTTGTACTTCTTAAGATTTAATGTGAATACAAATGACCTGGAAATCTTATTTAAATGCAGATTCTGATTTAATAAATCTTGAATGGAGCCTAAGATTCTCATTTCCGACAAGCTTCTAGGTGACATTAATGTTACTGGTCAATGAACTATACTTTAAGGAGCAAGTTCCTAGAATACATCAAAGAGCAAAATCTACAGTTCTATCATTAGTCCCCACCAAAATCATAATGAGGCTTAATTCATCAATGCTACAGGATTGGGAGGTAGGGCCTAGTGGGAGGTATTTGGATCATGGGGGCAGAGCCCTCATGAATGGATTAATGCTTTTCCTTTCCAGGGTGGGTTAGTTATTACAGGAATTCAGCCCCCTTTTTTCTCTCATACATGCCTTCTCTTCCCTTTTCTCTCTTTTTTAGGCTCAAACATGCCCTTCTGCCAGAAGCCAAGCAGATGACAAGGGCATGTTCTTGGACTTGCCAGTGTCTAGAAATGTGAGCCAAATAAATTTCTCTTTCTAAATCACCCTGTCTCGGGTATTCTGTTATAGCAACAGAAAATAAACTAAGACACCATTTGTCCAAGGAAGGATTTGTCCATCCATACTATGGCCAGTAATGGTGGCTTAGAAAGAAAAGCTGAACCAGTCATTCCTCTCATGAAACTGGAATTGGAAAAATGACAGTCTGAAAAATGTAGGTGAGATGATTCAAGCTTTTAAAGTCACAGAGTAGGTTTCAAGCTAAAGAAGCCTTGAAAGACAAGCCAAAAGTACAGGGAACAAAAAGAATGAGTAGAGTTGCATGAATAAGTCAGTTACAAGAATGGAATGAAGTGCTGAGAAAAGCAGAAATAACATGAGAAAAGAAGAGAGTGGTCTTTGAGAGGAAGATAGCAAATGCTGCCTCAGTTCCTGTTACAGTTTGAGCCTGCTGTATCACAGTCCCTCCCCTTGCCTTCTTCTGAGATCCCTATCTACCATATGTATCTATCTCTACAGTAACTTCTGTTTTCTTGAAGTAGCACCAGTATATTTCTATATCTTCTTAAAAAAAATAATTAAAGGGCTGGGGATATAGCTCAATCGGTAAGTACTTGCCCTGCAAGCACAAGGCCCTGGGTTCGATCCCCAGCACCAAAAAAAAAAAAAAAAAAACCCGTAGGACTCTAGTTATTCTGGTTATAATGCATGAATTGGCAGTTCTAGTTCAGAATTAGTTGCAAAGTCTTAATCCATAAATCCAAGATTTGGAAAAGTTTTTGGATATCTTCCATCTACCTACCTCTCTATGGTTCTCTGATTAATTTCTGGCAACACAGTCTCAAATATTTTTATAAGGTAGTTCATTTCACTTTTGGTGAACTATAATTTTTAAAAGGTTGTTGTATATATTAAAGCTGAAATCTCTGTAACATGGACCTCATTTTGCCCTTTGGGTCATTCCATTTCCACATGGCAAATTTTCTGGAATTTGAGAATAGCTATTATGCCTTCCTTCAAATCTTCCCCTCACTTGGATAAATATGTTCCTATCCTTAACCACCCACACTTCTTCCCTTCTGTGGCATGGAGATGAGAAATTCTCATCTTCCTCAGAGCCTTAACAAGTATATACTCTAGTTTGTCTATCTTATAAAATGTAGTCATAAACTGAACAAAACATTCTATAGGAAAAATGAATGTAACCTAAAATGGCATTACCTTATTTGACTGTTATAATGGCTTCTCTTAGTACTTTGTAATTTCTTTACTTTTCCTCAGTACTTTGTTACTTATGACAAAAAAATACCATGAATATCCCAAGTTTTGAAGTAAACTAAAAGATAAGTTTTCTTTGATCGACTTTTTGCTTTAATATTTCTATAATCTAGAATAGTACCATCAACACACATTTTGTAAAACAAGTCTCATATGTACTTTTTAATTTCTAGTGCCTACATTTTAAAAAGTAAAAAGAAACAAGTAAAATTAATTTAAATAACTTATTGAGTTCAGTATATCCATGCTATCAGTTCAAAGTGTAATTAATACAAACATTATTGAGATATTTTACATTCTTTTCTATATTAAGTATTTGAAACTTGACATGGAGCACAACACAATTAAAACTAACTACATTTCAAATGTTCAGTATCCAAGTGTGACTATCTTAATGGAGAGCACACTTTTCTGATAATAATAACAGTTAGTGCTTATTGAACTCTAACTGCATACCAAGCACTTTTCTAAGGCATTTATATTGTTAACTCTTTAAATCTTAACAACAATCCTATGAAATAAGCATTATAATTATTCTCATTTTACAGATTAAGGAATAGAGTCACGGAGAAGTTAAGTAACTTGCCCAGCTAGTTAAGTTAGGATTTGAACCTGGGATGCTTTTCTCCAGAGTCTATGTCCTGAATCACTTTTTATATATGTCACATACATATGTCATGCTGGATACTGTGCTAAGCACTTCATATATTGTATTGTGCTTAGTTCCCATTTTATAGACAAAGAAACTGAGGTCCCAAGAAATATATTTCTTGCCCAAGACCAGAAGCTAGTATTACATCTCACAACAGAGCCAGTATATCTGAACTTTGCACCTCCTCCTACTTTGCTGCTACCCCTAAACTCTGGTGTTTAGACATTTTTCCACCCATGACTCAATATTTTTGATGCTGATGTTTTAAAGAATGACCAGATAACATCAGAGTGTGTGGGAGAAAATAAGCAACATGTAAGCACATGTACACTACTTTTTGATCTTCAAAGCTAAGCATATAAATCACAAGCACCAACAAAACACTAATTAGAGTTAGTTTTTTAATCTCATATATGAGAAGGTAAAACTAGTTTGAAATATTTATCTAGAATATGGAAATCCATCTTTTAAAAATTCACACACCTGAGAAAAGTAACAGTATCAACAAAGCAATTCTCGGAAGGACATCTTATTTTTATAGCAGAGTGTACACAACTCTCAAGAGGAGGCTGTAAGTAATTGGAAGGATATGACACTCTTCCTCCCTTTTATACCATGGGACTTTGTTGTTTTGTAGACTTAGAAGTGAACTTGACATTTTGTTGTTACACTCCTTTCAGGTCTCTCTTTCTTTTAGATTAGGTCGATCTTAGGCTGAGTTCTTTGCCAAGTTCCAGCCTTAGGGGTTAATAAGTTCTTTCTCTATCTTTAGGCATCTCCTTTTTACTGCTTCAGGAAATGAGCTCTGGGTTTAGGGAAACTTGGAGATTATTTCTTTATTATTTTTATCTGAAAAATATTGAGCTCAAGTATTCTATTATTCATCTGTGAACAGTAGCATTGTATCTTTGTCAAAATTATTTTATTCCACTGAGGAACTTTAGACAGGGCAAAGGGGAAGGAGGGGAAGGAGAAGGGTTTGGGAGTAGGAAAGACAGGGAAATGAGACATCATTAGCTTAAGTACATGTATGAAGACACAAATGGTGTGACTGCTTTGTGAACAACCAGAGACATGAAAAATTGTGCTCTATATGTGCACTATGAATTGAAATACATCCTGCTATCATGTATAACAAATTAGAATAAATAAATACATGTAAAATAAAAAGTAAAAATTATTTTATTCCATTTACCCATTTTTTTTTCTGTTGATGCTGTTTGGTTAGCATTTTTCTTCTTCTGTAGTTAGTTATTAAGTAGTAGAGGTAGAGTTATAATAGAGGAAATTGAGGAACGGGGAGAAAAGAGATTTTGAATGGTTGGGCCTTTAATGATCAGGAAGCTATAGGTTCAAATCAAGCTTTTCTGGCATGATCAATCCCAGCAGGGTATGCCCTTACTCAATGCTTCAATTTTTCCACCTGAAAATAGGGATGATGATATTTTTGTAGCATATGATTCTCCATAGTGGTTCCTCAGCTTCAGTGACACCTTGAGAATTTATTTTAAATAACTGTAGATATTTTTAAGGATTAATATTTAACAAATAAAAATGCTTTTCTGGATCCTCTGGGAAAGATGATAGAGCTCTATACCCTAGCAGAAAAACAGACCAAAGGGGTACAACAGGGTCCAAAGAGGGGAAATAATTAGCATCCTGAATCATGAGGGAAAATCGATTGTATTTAGAAAGGAAAAAAGAAAAGATTTCTCCAATATTCTGAATCATCAGGGTAAATAGATTGTATTTAGAGAGAAAAAAAGATTTCTCCAAAGGTCAAAGGAAAATAAGGATCAGGATAGGTATATAAGTAGAAGAGTCATTAAATAAAATGCTTTTAAACTGTAATAATCCTATATGTATGGCTAACTTCTTATCTTTTCTCAGATTGTAACATCTTAAAAGGTATATAAAATATAATTTATACAGAAAACATAAGAATTCATTGAGCTCCTGAACCCACCCTAGAAGGAGGGTGAAAGAAGGCTAGCGAGAGTAAGACAAATGCTCTGGCTCTGCTATAGGAAGAGGCCAGATGTCTATGACTGACAGGGAGGTGGGGATTTCTGCAGGGTTACCACAGCTCATCATATATACAGCACCCAGAATGGATTCGGGAAGTAATGGCTATGTAATAGGAGGGCTCCAAAATTCAAGCCATGGGCACCCTGAGATTCAGATATATGTTATACAGAGTGTGTCCTGACATCCTCAAGGGGCCTTTGCAGGACTCTGAGGAGCAGTTCATCCTAAAGAAAGTAAGAGATTTTGAAGGGCACAGGTCCAGTAAGAGAGGGAAAGCAATACTGAATATGATACTTCTGCTTCATGCCTTCCAAGGATGAGTGTTAGAACCTGAGCAGGGGAGGCAATAGAAGAATATGTAAAAGAGCCATTTCCCTGAAAACTCTGAAGGGTTTGTGAACACAGAACTTCTTGTTTGTGGGAACCGAGGTAACAAGGAAAACTTGAGAGAATTTCTTGAGTGTAAATGGGACAGCCTGGGATATACTTGGCACAGTGACAGCTTCCGTGATTTTGGCACCTTTCCTACAGAAAGAAAGTAACAAAAGCAGCAGAGGACAAAAGGGCTGATGTTGTGCAGAAGCAAATGTGTTTGGGAACACTTAATGACACACTCCCTTGGTACATTCATCCAGAGCTAGGGAGACTTTGAAGATGAAGCCAATAATTATTGGTGGGGTCCCAAAGACAGAGAAATATAGAGCCTTAGATTCCTCTTGATTTGGGAATCACCAACAGCATGGGGAAAACCATCTGAGAGTAACACAAGCAAATATGATTGTTATAAGAATTGTGAAGTGTGATAGGACTTATTCAATGTTTAATTTTCTTATATTTTTTTGACCAGGATTAGTGGGGTTTCATTTCTTTGCACTTTTTAAAAAATATTTATTTCCTAGTTATGAATTAAAGTCTGACACACTATATACTCCCATATCTTAATGTATTAATTGAATTACTATGATATACTTTGCTAAATCATATCTAGTTATCCATAACTGTTTATCTCATTCTTTATTATGTGAAAATTATGTATCTTTTTGAAATTATTTTATTTTATTTATTATAATTAGTTATATGTGAGAGCAAATGCAATTCAATTCATATTACACAAATAGAGCACATTTTTTCATATCTCTGGTTGAACACAAAGTAGAGTCACACCGTTTATGTTTTTATACATATACTTAGGGTAATGATGTGCATCTCATTCTACCATCTTTCCTTCCTCCATCTCCCCTCTCTTCCTCTCCTTCCCCTTTGCCTAATCTAAAGTTCATCTATTTCTCCCATGCTCCCTACCTCCATTTGGTTTTTTGGAATTGCCTTACTTTACTTAGCATTATATTCTGCAACTCCATCCATTTACATACAAATGCCATGATTTTATTCTCAAAATTAAGTATCTTGAAGTATCTTACTTTTTTGGGGTTTTTTTGTTTTTTGTTTTGGTACTGGGAATTGAACTTAGGAGCACTTTGCACTTTAACTCTGAGCTACATTAAAGTCTTTTTTTTTTTTTAACAAGGATCTCCCTAAGCTACCTAGGCTGGCCTCCAACTTGCAACCTTCCTGCTTCTGCTTCTTGAGTAGCTGGAGTTACAGGTATGTAGCATTGAACCTGGCTAAAAATCTAGTTTCTTTCAGAGCCAACAAGAAAGCATTATCAGGATTCGTTGTAAAATCCAAATGAATTATATCCACTGAATAACACTCCTTTGTCAATCATTCTGCCTTTTTTACATAATTTAATGTATTAGAAGGCAAATATTTATTTTTACAAGACTATTCTGTCCTTACCATTTTGCCATAAATTCATTGGCTTCATGAACTTATTCCCTTGTTCCTAACAGATTTTTTCCTCCTTTCTATATGCTAATAAATTACTGATAATTTCTTATTTTAAAAATCACTATAAGTCAGGCATGATGGTGCTTGCCTATAATCCCAGGTACTAAGGAGGTAGGGAGAAGAATCATAAGCTCAAGGCCAGCTTGGGCAACTTAGTGAAATCGTGTCTCAAAATTTGAAAAAATAAAAAGGAATGGGATGTAGCTTAGCAGTAGAGCACCCCCTGGGTTCAGTCCCAAGTATTGAAAGAAGAGAAGGAGAAGGAAAAGAAGAAAAGAAGAAGGAAAAGGAGGAAGAGGAGGAGGAGAAGGAGAAGACAAGACACTCTACTGATTATGCTCCAATCACATCTATTCTTTACCCCTGCCCACCCTGCTTTGTACCTACTGACACTGAGCCTTTTAAACTGTACCACCCAGGTTCCAGTGCCCTCTTGTCTCTCACTGGGTTTGTCCATATGAAGCACCAGCAAGAGATAAAGCTGGAAGAAAGAGAAACCAACGTAGTTGCCCAGTTCCCTCCTATCTGGCTGCCGTCCTGGAAATGGGTGCATTCCTCAATGATCACTGCTTTTGCCAGGTGACGTCTCTCCCATAGCTTGAGCTCTCACCTTGTTCCAATAACACAATGTTTCCCTTTGGCCTTACCCTATGATTTATATCCCTTGCAACACAGTACATATCCAATATTTGGAGTTGGTTGATCAAAAATAATGCCTTAAGAGCTTTCAACAAGACAGTGTCTTACCTAATCACATTTATTTACATTTATTATTTATTATTTGGAGACAAAGTCTCACCAAGTTGCCCAGACTGGCCTCAAGTTTACAATTCTCCTGCCTCAACATCCTGAGTAGATGGGATTACAGTCGTGTGCCACCACTCCTGACAAGACAGTTCTTTATGTCTATTAGCTTTCTTCAAATGTAACAGTGACAATGACTGCCCTTTTGGGAGTTGTCCTTGGCAAAGTTACTTTTGCTTCCCCTCCCTTTGGCCTGAATTCTAAATTCTAAGAAAAAGACACATGCCCTGAATGATGAAGACTCCACCCAGATCATCGCCCCGTGCCTCCTCTGCCTCCCTATAAAAGTTCCTTTCATATAACTAAGTTCCCTAAAATGGCCTTTTTTTTTTCCCCCCCAGGGGAGCAATGGGATGATAGTCTTTCCATCTTCTCAGGGTTCCAGTCCTTCAAAATACCTGATTTCTGGGCTGGGTTGTGGCTCAGCAGTAAAGCACTCGCCTCACATGTGTGAGACCCTGGGTTCAATCCTCAGCACCACATAAAAATAAATAAACAAAATAAAGATATTGTGTCCATGTATAACTAAAAAAAATTTTTTTTAAATACCTGATTTCCCTCCTAAAGAGAAATATGCATTCTCAGAGGAAGTATACTTTGTTAATACGGTATTGTCCCACAAATGTTTTTTTAAATGGAACTGACAGCTAATTAACCTGAAAAATCTAGATTTATGAGTTCTTTTGAAAATAATCAGAAGACCAAGCCATACTGGACCCATATTTCTACATGGTCATGATCCACTGGAGCTTTGCACTTTTTAGATAGGGCATCAATTCCTCACTTACTACATTCTTCATTACACTGAATTGCCTCTCTATGCACTTCACTCATTCACAATATCTGCCTAGACCCTGCAGACACTGGAGTTTGTAGCCTCTAATTCCACTCTTTTTGAAATTACGTGAGTCTATCAAAAGAAGTAATAGGTGATTGCTGAAGAATGATAGCTGTTTCATTGGCAAAAAATGCCAGGCCAAAGCTTTGAAATTACCACCTGTAAGGGTCTAACTGAATTCTTAGATAAGGTCCATTTGCCCTTTGTATTTTAAGCAATTCATCTAAGGGTTCTCTTTTAGTCAGCTTTGTGTGGTCCTGATGAAAATATCTGACCAGAATAACTTAGAGGAGGAAAAGTTTATTTTGGACTCATAGTTTCAGAGATTTAGTCCATGGTAGGCCATTACTCTCAGCCCAAAGTGGGGTAAAACATCATGGTCAGAGGCCAGGGCTGCTCAGCTCATGGCGGTCAGGAAGCAGATGGAAAGGGAGAAGAAGGGGCCACAGAGAAGATGCTCCCTTCCAGGGCACACTCCCAGTGATCTAACCTCCTCCAGCCATACCCCACCTGCCTATAGTTACCATCCAGTTAATCCATTGAAACTAGGATGGACTGATTATTTTATAGCTCTCACACTCTTATCATTTTACCTCTAAATATTCCTGTATTAACTCAAAAGTCTTGGGGAGACATCCCATATCCTAACTGCAACCAGGTTTTCTATCAGAACCTTGTCTTGTATATTTAATAATTATTTATATAATCTTCTTTTTGTAAGGGGAGGAATGTTTGGAATCCTGATAGTGACTTTTCTGTTTTATATACTTTGAACACATGAGAAACTCTTAGTCAAACTGCTTTAGGTAAACTAGCTTTCAGTAAGTTAGTCTGAGCTCCCTCAATTCACACTTTTCGATTGAATGAATTATTAATATTTCTTCATTTGAAATATTCCTGAAGTGTTCAATCCAGTTATAGTTAGTTTTATATGCTACAGAATGTAATGTAGCTCTAGCTGAGACTTTTGTCTATTTTCTAGAATTCTTGTTTAAAGCCTACCTACTACCATCCCTATGAATTATTTAAACTTGACCTCTTAAATAACATACAGAAATGTAATGCAACACTTCACTTAATTTATTAAATTGGTACTGTACTGAGGTTCTAATTTTTAAATGGAAACTCCATTGCTGGAAAAAAATCCTTTATTTTGAAAACTTTTAAGTCAGTGCCCATTTAAACAGCCATGTTCTAGTCACTGCTGATTTAAAAATAATGATAAAGAGAGCCAGGTGTGCTGGTGCACTCCAGTAATCCAGCTACTCAGGAGGATCACAAATTCGAGACCAACCTCAGCAAGTTAGAGAGGCCCTAAACTACTTAGTGAGACCCTGTCTCAAAATAAAAAATAAAAAGGGCTGGGGGTGTGGTTCAGTGGCTAGGTGTCCCTGGGTTCAATCCTGGTACCAAAAATAAAAATAAAATACAGAAAATATTGTCTTGTAGTATAGCACACACCCTGCTAACCAATTTCCGTGTAATCAATTAACCATATTCATTGACCCTTTCTGGTGTCTCTATAAATATATTGGCTGATTCCTTCAGCACTTTAAAAAAACTTGACTGGTAATCTTTCTGTAGCCTAACCAACATTTCCCCCAATAGTAGAGTTTTATACTTATGAATTCATTGTTTTCTCAAATCTGTTTATGATTGCTCAAGAAATATGTGTACAAGAAAAAAAGTTTGTATTTTTTAAATATGAAAACTAAGTTAAGTGCTTTGGAAAGATATGATGAAGACAAGCTGCTAGAAGAGCAGCTAAAAGCTATTAATACCAAATTTGGGAAGTGGGCCATATTCAAACAAGGCAATTATAAAAATATGGAACAGGGTTATGGATGTAACTCAGTGGTAGAGCACTTGCCTAATATGTACAAAGTCTGGGGTTTCATCCTTCCCACAAAAAGGAAAAAGAATAACGTTTCTACGATTCATCCTTTAAATTGCTTCACAAGAACTTATTGCAGTATAATACAAATACTTATTGCACTTACTATGTGTCAGACTAATGTTCTAAGTGCTTAACATAAGTTAGTTCGTTTTATTATCCTAAGAGGTAGGTATTATTTTTACTCTCATTATTCAAACGAGGAAATTAAAGATTATAGAGATTAGATAAGATTCTCTAAATAATTACTTGGTTGGGCCCGTTTTAAACCTGAAGTCTGAGTTCTAGATGAAAACACTGAATATCATAGGCAATGTGTTATGGGTATGTTATATATATATATATATATATATATATATATATATATATATATATATATATATATATATATATATAAAGTGACAATTCAGAACACCAGCCAGCGGGCCCATATTCAATCAAGGGCTTAGCAAATAAATGAGGTCTTATATATTTAAGTGAAAATAAAATGTTGAAGATATGCAGTTTTCATTTTTTTGTGTGTGTGTGATTAGCTAACTAACCACACTGATTCTAGTTGAGTTAAATAAGGAGTTTTATTCCCTAAAAAGATGTACAACATTGAGTCATCTTGCAAAAACTGAGTGTTTTATAATAGTAGAAAGGATAGAATTTAACATTAAAACAACACAATAGTCTTTCCAACAAATTATGCTGGGATAATTAATTGAACATCTATATGCAGAAAATGTATCTTATCACACACCTCATACTTTACACAAAATAATTCAAGATGGATTATAGAAAGAGTGGGGAATATAGCTCAATGGTAGAGTACTTGCACCCCAGGAGAAAACAAGTATCACAGACCTAAATGTGTAATACAAAACTATAGAATTTCTAGGAAAAAATCTAGGTAACTTTAGGGGTAGCATTGAGATATTAGATGTAACATCAAAGGCACAATCTGTGAAAGAAAAAAATTGACCAATTGAACTTTATTAAAATTTTTAAATTTTAAAAATTTGGTTTTTGAAAAATGGAAAAACATTCTGTTAAAAGAATGAAAGACATGTTACCTCCTGAGAGTAATATTTGTAAGTCACTTATCTGATAAAATGCTTATATCCAGAATATGTAAAAAACTCCATTACTGTCAACAATGCTAAAATTGACATTTTTATACATAGTTTTTTTGTTAATTTTTGGCCATTATAAAAATAAATTGTAGTTCCAGAAGGACATTTACTAAGCCAGAGAATGTAAACTGTTTAAAGGATATTAACTTTTATAAAGCAGCAATATTTTAATTTTATGATAAAATTAATTATCATAAAATAATTATCATCTGTTAAATCCAAATGAAGGCTGGTGCAGCAGCACATGCCTGCCTGTAGTCACAATGACTCAGGAGGCTGAGGCAAGAGGATCTCAAGTTGCAGGCCATCTTGGGCAACTTAGCAAGATCCTGTCTCAAAGAGTATAAAAAGGACTGGCAATATAGCTCAGTGGTAAAGTACCCTGGATTAAAATCCCTAGTACCAAAATAAATAAATAAAATAATAATAATAATAATAATAATAACAACAACAATAATAATCTGTTAATTAATTAAATTAAATAAGCAAAATTAAATCCAAATTAGGCAGAGAGAGTAAAGTAAGAAAGAACATTGAAAAAGAAATGAAGGGCTGGGGTTGTGGCTCAGTGATACATTGCTTGCCTCACATGTGTAAGACACTGGTTTTGATTCTCAGCACTGTATATGAATAAGCGAATAAAATAAAGGTCTATCAACAACTAATATATATATATATTTTTTTTAAAGAAATAAAGATACATATACAGTTGATGGCAGAAATGTCATTAGGAAAATAAAAATAGTAATAACTAACAATTATATGTATGGTATTTAGTACATGCCTGGAATGGTTCAGGGTGCTTCACACATGTATGCATTTTATTTTATGGTAATATTGTAAGAAGAGTACTATAATATTATGCTTATCTTTACAGATAAGGAGATTGACAGCTTAAAACAATTCCTCAAAGTTACACAGCTAGTTAAGTAGAGAAGGTGGCATTTAAACACAGGATTGACTTCAGGCTGTGCTCTCAATTATTATAGTATTATGTTGCCACTGAAATCAACAAGCATTTGTAAAGTACATGCTACTCAGAGGGCATCATGTAAGAAAAATTAGGAGAGTTGTGCTCACAGAAAGTTCATAATATGGGGCTGAGATATAGCTCATTTGTTAGAATGATTGCCTTGCATGCACAAGGTCCTGGGTTCAATCCCCAGCACCACAAAAAAGAAAAAAAAAATTAAAACCCCTTCATAATATTAGGAGAAAAACCTACAGCTAATTCATTATATAAAAAAAAAATAAGAGGTAATGATAGAGAGTATTTTGAGTGTTCAATGAGAGCTGAGATTTCAGAAGTGGCTTGAGGAATGTGTAGGTGTGAAAATGATTTTAAAAAATGTAAGAAACACTCAAAGGAATTTTAGGTAAATTGGACAATCAGAGCAATGATCATTAAGTAAAGATTTGGGCAAACTGAACTAAGACTAATTTATTTTAGGCAAATATTTTTGGCTTTGTTTGTATAAAAACTTTAGCTTCAGATAAAAAACAGTATTGAGTGACTACTACAGAAACAAGGGAGTCAAGGCTATTGATATGGATATGTTTCTCTGTCCTAGAGTACAAAAAGTGGGTAAGAGGGTTGCCAGTGAAAGGTAGAATAGCCCAAAGGCCTTGTTAAACACATGCAATAGGCTCCACCCCAAACTTTCTTATTCATTAGGGCTGAGGTGTCACAAGAGAATTTCTAGTTCTCTTAAGTTTGCAAATGCTGACGTTGCCTGCAGGGGACCACACTTAGAGAAACAATGCCCTGGAGGAATCACTAGCTAACTGGGAAGGAGGTTAGAATTTGGGAGGCCTTCACAACAGAGTTTGTTGTGAAAGCCTAGCGGGGAAGGGATTCTGGGTGGAGTTTAGCATTTATACAAGCAGGACTGTCAGAACAGTCCTAGGAAAGCACGTGGTTTAGGATGTTTGGAAACAAAAGACTCATGGGAGTCCCCACAGGAAAAATAGCCCTTTCCTGTGAGGGTAAGGACCTTGACATATCACCGCGGTCTTTGGGAATTGAAGGATTTTAATCAAAACAGGTAGAAACAGTAATAATTTAACCAGAATGCTCCTCGACACCCATAAAAGTTAGTTATATCTGCTACATTCTTTAAACAATGAGAAAACTACAACTTAATAGTGCAACAGAACTAAAAGAACTTTTAGTTCTTTTAGATCTTTCTAAATGATCTTTTCCCAGACAAAAGCTCAGAAATGGGCTCCATCTTTTAGTAGGAAATTTTATATTAGAAATACAGCACAAAGTTATTTAATGCTGTCACAATTCCTCTCCCCATACTGAGGAGGGAACCCAATGGTGCTCTACCACTGAGCTACATCCCCAGCCCCTTTTGTCTGGGCCTGGAAATTTGGATCTTTCTTGTATCAGCCCCCTAAGGTGCTGGGATTACAGGTGTGCATCCCTGCACTCAGCTTAATGTTGTCACAATAAAAACATTTCAATTTTTTCCTCCATTTCTGGTTGTAACTATCTGAAGAGGAAATATGGTTGGTTTTTCTAGGCAGATTCTGACTTTTAAAATAATGTATAAGCCAGGCTTAATAGAGCTCCTCTGGGTCAATCCCCAGTACCAAAATAATTCATTAATAATTAATAATAATTAATTTTTGAAATAAAATAGCATTATTTTATTATTTTATTTAAACACAAGGATTGACTTCAGACTGTGCTCTCAATTATTATACTATTATGTTGCATAAGCCCAACGGGTAGCAATTTTCATTCCTTAGGTTTACTTTCAGTAAATCAAGCCACTGGTTTATATGTTATCCAGCAGATTGTGTTTCGTATTAAGAATCAAAGGAACACTATTAAAAAAAAAAAAGAACACTATTAATAATACCTCATGTATAATTAAGTTGAGTAGAGAATTAAAGCCAAAATATTAATGTGCATTTATCAGTAATGGTATAGTGACATAATGCTAGCAAATACTTCAGTACGAAGAAGCAGATAAAACTAAGAAAATAAGTTTAGAATACAAATTCAAAAAACAAAAACCAGAAAGAGTTTAGAGAATATACATGTTCTAAATACAACTATAAAGCAAGAGGGACTTTGTGTTTTGGAGACAAAAGCTTTACTTCATCACTGATATCAGCCAACCGCCTGTACTAGGTGCTTAGACTGGGAGAGGTAGCAGTTATAACTGACACTCACTAAGTGTAGATTGTGTTCTAAGAATCTTGAGCCACAAAGGAAACTTGTAGCTTCCAGAACAGTTTGTAGATTCAGCTGTGAACTGGTTCACTTGAACAATTGGTAGAAGGAAAAATGCTGTTCAGAACACAAGAGAGGTAAATATTCAAAGCCAAAGAAATTTGATAAAAATTCAAGTAAATATCAAATGAAATATGTGGAGTAGAGGGTGGGGGGAAGACTCATTTCTGCATTCAAACAAGTTCCCCCTAAATCAAGTAGCTAATTCTAAAAATAAAAACAAAACAAAACAAGCAAATAAGCAAAAACTAGGGGGTGAGGGCTGGGGTTGTGGCTCAGTGATAGAGCCCTTGCCTAGCATGTGTGAGTCACTGGGTTTGATTCTCAGTGCCACATAAAAATAAATAAATAAAATAATGGTCCATCAACAACTAAAAAAATATTTTTAAAAAAAATCTAGGGGGTGAAGCTCAACAAAAATGTAATGAGAATAGGAAGACATGTTTAGTATTAGTTTTCCCTTTCTTTACTCAAAGTATAGCTAACATTTTTTTAGTAAGAAAAAATGTCAGTTCTATCAATTTTAAATGTGAAATTCAGTAAAATAAAGTCAAGGAATCTAAGTATTTCAGATTCATTTAAACTTTGTTTATTCTCTCTCTCTCTCTCTCTCTCTCTCTCTCTCTCTCTCTCTCTCTCTCCCTCTCTCTCTGTCTTTAGATGTCTCCTTTTTCTCTGTCTCTTTCCAAGCACAGAACCAGGGGAAATCATCTTTTGGAAATGGAGGATAAATGTTAATCTGTACATTTAAAAACTGAAATGACTTATTTAGAGTCCTCAGGGCATATTATAGACAGGTTATAAACTAAGATACTAACTCATACCTGCAGTAAACAGACATTTCTTATCTAACTTAGTCTTTCATCTTCTCCTGACAAGCATTTACTAGAATAAATGACCCACATATTTACTGCCATGGGAAGGAAAACAAAACAAAATCATTGTAGTGCTACCTCTTTGTTCTGGGTAGAAAACAGGGTTAGTAGTAGGGTGGCATAAACAGCAGTCTAGAGAGATGAAGTCAGTGAATACTAAACTTGTCTCTGCCTTTCCTTGCCTTTGGGATTACCAGCAAAGCATTTATTCCTTCATCTATTCATTTGTTTAATCATTCCCTTTGAATGCAGATAATAGCACCAGAGAAGCAGATGTGAGGAATAGCTAAACAATATGATAGAGCTTTGTCAACATAAAATGCTTTTTTAAATAATTCCTTTAGAGACTGAAATATACACAATTACTTGTTTACTCAGATTTTTATTATATAAACTAATCTCTGCAAATAAGTAGAGAATTTTGTTAAGATAACTCTTAGAGATATTATAAAACCTTTTAGGTTACTAGGAGGAAAGACTGTCTCAGAGCCCAAATTGGTATTCTTCTCTCTTAAAAGTTATTGTGGTTTCCAGAGAGAAGACTTCTGTTTATTCAGTGCTTTCACTCAACAAATATTTACAGATCATCTGCCAAGTATCACGAATACATGTTATTCCTTGACAAAAGTGGGAACACAAAAATCTCTTGATCAGCCAGGCATGGTGGAACATGCCTGTAATCTCAGAGACTTAGAAGTCTGAAGGATCAAAAGTTTGAGGCCAGTCTCAGCAATTTAGAGAAACCCTCAGCAACTTAGTGAGAACCTGTCTCAAAAAATAAAATAAAATAAAATAAAATAAAAATGGTCTGGGAAGCCAGGTGCAATGGTGCATGCCTGTAATCCCCATGGCCAGCTCTGGAGGCTGAGGCAAGAGGATCACAGGTTAGAGACCAGCCCCAACAACTTAGTGAGGCTCTAAGCAACTTTGCAAGACCCTGTCTCTAAATAAAAAATAAAAGGCTGGGGGATATGAAAGCACTCAATAAACAGTGGTTAAATACCTCTGGATTCAATCCCCTGTATTCCACTCCCCCCTCAAAAAAATGGTCTTAGGATATAGCTCAGTGATAAAGCACCCCTAGATTCAAATCCAATTACCAAAACAAAACAAAACAAAAAACCTCTCTGGATACAATTACTAAATACTCATGAAAGCAGAGATATGAATGAAAATAATTTTCTCCCAGATGCCTATAAACTTAAGCCATGTTGATAAAAATCTACTTTAGAAAATAGAGAATAATTCTGTGTGTGTGTGTGTGTGTGTGTGTGTGTGTACCGTGTGGTATGCTGCGAATACCCAGGGCCTCATACATGTTAACATGCACTCTGCTACTGAGTTATGTTCCTCATTCTGCCAAGAATCTTCTTTTTGTTTAGTCTGAAAATCACAGCCATTACTTTAATTGTCTGGATGCATTTAATATAGTACACTTAAATTATTCTTTTTATAACAAATATGATACAAATGATTCCGAAGAGTGTTAAGTAAAAATGGATGTCTGTCCCCAGTAACCCCACTGCAGGAATAACTACTGTTACCATGTTTATTTGTCCAGATTTTTTTCCCTCTATGCATTAAATTGTAATAGATGATCCAAGAAAGTAGAAATTTCCAAAGCACTGGCAAATTTGACTCAAACCTCTTTTATAATTGATGAAAGCCTGAGAGAATCTTAAATTACCCAAAGATTGACAACCATGTCTGACTTTCCCAGACAGGGAAAAGTGGTCTGTTGTGCTTCCTTGTCACACAAGTGTGTGAGTAACAGGGACAGAAAATACATCTCTTCAATCCTTTCCTAGTCTTGTTGCTGTCCATAAGAGTTGAAAACTTCAAAACAGTCTCAGAATCAAAGTTTGATCACCACCCTTCATAGGGTTTTATATCCTGTTAATGATTCCCAGACTCAGACTTTATGACACCACATGTTAGATATTTCCAACAGAAAGACCTTTAACATGTCCCCATTCCCAGCTAGTTCTTTCATTTGGTTGTCAAAGAGAAACTTATAATTCTGTCCTAATATGTACATAATCAACAGGCTAATATTTATTCCTTCAATGTTGTATTTTTGAACAATTGTTTTATGTCAATTAATATTAAGAACAAATGGAGAGATCATCAAAGCTAGACTTTTAAATTTTAAATCTTACCAAACTTTTGAATTTTAAATTTTCCCAAAAAATAAAATTGAGGTTTGATAGGAAAAGAGACTTTTCCTGATTGTTTAAGCAGAGTTAGTTTACAACCCGGGTCTGTGTCCAGGTTAGGGCTGTACAGCAGGTAGAAAAAATTCCTGGAAAAAAAAAATGTAATTGCCCCAAGAAAATTAAACAAAATTGGAAAACAGAAGACATTTTGAGGTAAATATAAAATACAGAATGATTGGATATTTAGCAATTCTTTATGACTTCCAAGAAATTACTACCGAGAGCAGAAAAATAGAGCAACATACAAGAAACTTCAAAGGCAAGATTCACAATTTCATCTCCTGAGTAAACCACTCTGCATTCCTTATGTATACCTCTCATAAGAGGTTTTAGATCAAAAGACTTTCCAACAGCCAGAACAAACCCAGTACAGCATTCTAGGAGTATAAGAGTCTGTTGCATTTATTAAATATCTTGGATTAGGCCTCATTTTGTTGAAGGGTGCTAGTGTCTCTGTTTGGATGCTCCTTGCTTTATGGCACATCTTAGTCTGTAAATGTAAAGTCTTAGAAATAAATTATGATAGAAATAGGATTCCATGGAGGCTGTGATCCATATCTCAAGTGACCTTTCTGATTTTTTAAACCTAATTTTGACACTGTCTTCTGAATGACAAATACCCAATTTGAAAACACCCAGAATAAAAATGGGCTGTTAGACAACTATCATAAAAATAAATTTTTGGAAACAATTTTTTTGTTAGTTGGAGTCTGGCACAAACTTTCCACCTTACTTATGAAGTATTTACTAAATATATTTGGGGTGAGGCTGGGGGTGTAGCTCAGTGATAGAGCTGATGCTTATCATGTATTAGACTCTTAGTTCAATCCGCAGTAACAAAAAAAAAAAAAAAAGAAGAAAGAAAGAAAGAAAAGAAAAAATGTGCAGGATAAATATCTTCTGAGAAAAATCGAGAAACGGTTATTTTATTAAGAGTTAAGAACAGCAACTTGAACTTGAAGTACAGAGAAACTTGAAAGAAAATGAAAAAAAAAAAAAACTTGAAAGGTAATCAAAGAACAGCCTCCAGGGAAGTCTTTTCTCCAGTCAAGAAGGATGTACTCAAAGCTTATTTAAAAGAGAGCAAAAAGAGCTATTAGAGTAATAAGAATAGTTGATATGAAAGAATGTAAGAATGGTGTCAAGGGAGTGAATCAGGCAAGGAAGATGAGACACAAAAGCACAAGTGTTCTTAAGGGAGAGAGAAATTGAAAACTGCTTACAAAGAGAGAAAGGTAATAAGCTAAGAAACTTCAGACATCCCTGAGGTGACATTTTAAAGAGAGGGTTATTTATGTCCATGTCTCTCTGCCACTAGATTTTTAGCTCCTTAAAGCAAGATACTGTACTGTATTCATTTTTGCATCCAGAGCAGTTAGCTCAGTTCTATCTGATAGAAGGTGCTCCATAGGTCTTGAGTTGAACATGAATAAAAGTTACCTGTACTGAAATTTATATGCTGGCTATGAAACACAGTGAATAGGACAAAGAAAGGCAAAAGTTAATAAATATCCTGGCTCATCTATCCATTCTACATATTCTGAGTGAGCATTAAGTGCTAGGAAGGATCTGAGGATAGAGCAATGAATCATACGTGGTTAGGATTCTATTTTTCTTTACGAAAATACAACCCAGATCTTCTAAGTTAAGTATTAGAAGGAGAATTTGCAGATGATCAGAAGACAGTGGACCTCAGGGTCCTATATATTTCCCTTGGCTTTCCCTTGCCATCGGGATCTTTAAACTGATTGCCATTGAGATAAACATACTGGGGCATGCAGATCTCTCATTTAGCATTTTAGACCAATTATATATAACTCAAATAGTTTTTGAAAGATTGATGGAGCTGGGGATACATCTCTGTGGTAGAGCACTTGGCTAGCATACACAAGGCCCTGGGTTCAATCCTCAAAAAAAAAAAAAAAAGAAAAGAAAAAGAAAAAGAAAAAAAATTAAGGAAAATAGCCAGGTGCAGAGGTCTGCTGCTATAATCTCAGCTACTTGGAATACTCAGGAGGCTGAGGCAGGAGGATTGCTTGAGTCTAGGAGTTCAAGACCAGACTGGACAACAGTGAGACCCTGACTAAAACAAAAAAAGTAATAAACTTAAATAAAACCATGAATTTCCATAATCTGGGTTGAAGTCCTGTAATTCTCCACAGCTCATGTACTACCCTGGAATGGGGGAGAAAGACAAATAAAAAACAGATATTACCTTATTTTTTCTTCTTGGCTCCCTGTTTGCTATCATGTGGTAGATCAGGGGAGTCATCTTTAGCAGCAGTTTCTTTCTTTTTGTGTATTTTTCACTTGTTCTTTTAAGACATACATGATAGTGGAGTGCATTTTGACATATTATATATACACGGAGTAGAACTTATTTTAATTAGGATCATAGCAGTTTCTTAAGAATACCCTTCCAGCTAGGTGTGATTGCTTATGCCTGTAATCCCAGCAACTCAGGAAGCAAAGGTAGGAGGACCATAAGTTTGAGGCCAGTCTCAGCAACTTAGCAAGACCTGTTTCAAAAGGACTAGGGATGTAGCTCAGTGGTAACGAACCCTTGGACTCAATTCCTAGTGATAATGAGGAGGAGGAGGGAGGGGAGGAGGAGGAAAGAATACATTTCCAAACATTCTATTTCTTGATCTTTGGAGAGCAAATCTTATGTCTCATCAATTTTGGCTTTTGGCTTCACTCACTGAGTACAACTTTCCTGAGGACTAGCCTCTTTGGCAATTGTCAACAAGAAAGATATAGTCTTTCAGACAAAATTGTACTTGCAGGCCTGAGGCTTTATGTCACGAACTCTTCAGGATATTACGTCATGACACGTCATGACACATACAGTAAAAATAGTATGAATGGGAAAGTTAGTTCCTCACCATGAAGGTACTATTCTCCAGTTTCTGCTTTCTAATTAGAGAAATGGACACTATTTATTTTAAAAATATAGGTATATAAAGACTTAAAAATTTTTGAGATTTTATGTCCAATTATCCCACCAAATAATCCAGAAAGACAAAAAAAAAAAAAAAGATATGTACAAATTCTCAAAACTGAGTTCTCAAAACTGAGTTCCCACCCTTCTTGTCAAAGCACATGTATTGGCCAGGTTTTCATTGCTATTAAAAAATACCTGAGGGGGCTGGGGATGTGGCTCAAGTGGTAGCGCGCTCACCTGGCATGCGTGCGGCTCCGGTTCGATCCTCAGCACCACATACAAACAAAGATGTTGTGCCTGCCGAAAAACTAAAAAAAAATAAATATTAAGAAGTTCTCTCTCTCTCTCTCTCTCTCTCTCTCTCTCTCTCTCTCTCTCCACTCTCTCTTTAAAAAAAAAAAATACCTGAGGTAGGCCAACTTTATAAAGAAAATTTAACACATGGCTTTGGAGACTAGATGTTCAAACAGCATTGTTTGGACTGTGGCAAGTTGTGTCCTTTGGCTGTGTCACATTATGGCAGGAACTGTCTCTGTGTGGTCTCTTTCCGTCTCCTTATAGAGCCATCCATATTCAAACATGGGGGCCCCCACCCTAACTTGATCTCATCACTTCCCAAAGGCCTGACCTCCAAACACCATAGTTGGATCAAGTTTCCACTCTCTTAATATCATGAACATAAAATTTGGGGCATTAAATTTCTCCGTGAGTTCACAGGTAGAGGAGGGAAACCATATTCAAACCACAGCAACACTCATGAAGGGAAGAGGGTTGTGTGGAAAGGATAGAGGAAGAAGCTGCTTTTTAAAAAAAAATATATATATATTTTTTTAGTTGTGGATGAACCTTTATTTTTATGTGGTGCTGAGAATTGAACCCAGTGTCTCAAACATGCTAGGTAAGTGCTCTACTACTGAGCCTCAACCCCAGCCTGAGAAGCTGCTTTTTAAAATGTGCACTATGTGCTGATGTAATTCTAGCAGTGCTCACAAGGGCAATCTCGAATTTTCACAAACAACACCATAAATTAGGAGCTATCATGCCCATTTTATAGGTGTGAAAAACAAAAGACAAAGACTCTTAAGTGAAGAAATCTGTGTGAAATCCGCTTTCTATCACTCTAACAAATACCTGAGATAATCAACTTAGAAAGAGAAAAAATTTGTTTGGGCTGATTTTAGAGGTTTCAACCCATGATTAGTTGGCCCCTTTGCTTTGTTTTGGGCCTGTGGTAACACATCATGGCATGAATATGTGGCGGAGCAAAAAACTCATGTCATGGCTGGGAAGTGAAAGAGAGAAAGAGGAAGAGACTGGAGTTTCATGGTTCCCTTTACTGTTTTGTTTTGTTTTTGTTTGTATTTGTGTGCAGGGGATTGAACCAAGGCCCTCATGCATGCTAAGCACACACTCTACCACTGAACTACACCTCTAGTTCCCCCATAATCCCCTTCAAGAGCATACCCCAATGGCCTGCAGATCTCCCACTAGGTCCCAGCTCTGAGAGTTTGCACCCTTTCTCAATATTGCCATGCTGGGAATCAAGACTTTAACACAGGCCTTTGAGGGACATTCCAGATTCAAAGTATAGCAAGGTCTGTTCATTAGCTTATAATTGTTGTGCTAGATTAGATTGGATTCAGCTTAATGTAAATCACTCAATAGACAGTTTACTATGAAATTATTATGTGTAAGCATTATAAATGTATCACAGAAGACACAAAGTGTTATACATTTTCCATCTTCAAATTACTTCCACTCTAGTAATGGAGATTAAAAAACCCACTCCACTAATGAGGAGGTCATTCATAACCATGGAAATAATACTTTCATATGATAATAGAGAGGGTAGAAGCAACCATCCAGTTGCTTAAAAATGAATACATAGTGTGAGGGAAAAGAAGCAGTACATTTGAAATAGTATACTCCCTAGACATGTTGACTCAGGTTGAAAATTCCCAAGTTCTTTTAAAAATTGAATTTGCTTAGTTACATTGAGTCATTCATTCAGAGACAGCCTTAGGGTAGGGACATTAATTAGAACCAATTGTAGCAGATCCAGATCTAGCACAGATCTCTGCTTTAAAGGAAGGGGGAAGGAGGGAATGAGGAACAGCCTTACATGAGTCCAGAAAAGAATTGTTCCACAAAGATCAAAAAGTAAAGGCATTTACAAAGAGAAGCTGCATTAGAAGGTAACAAATATGAACAGAAAGAGTCCAGCAATCTGAGAGGGGATGAAAACTGTATTTGGCAATATATTCCAGTGGCTTAGCACATAAATTTAAACCTCAAAAAGACCCAGATTTGAATCCTGGCTTCCCTGAAGAAAGCTGTTTGGCATCTTTGAGGGTCAGGCTTCTCATCTGTATAATGGAGGAAAATGATAGTACCTTATGTGGTGGTTGTAAAGGTTAAATAGGCAAATATGAATAAAATGTCTGGGGTATTATACATTCTTAAATAAGTGCTTCCAACTGTGATTATTCAGTGAGTTAAAGAAACTGTCATTGAATTTAATGAATAATTAATTGGTTAATCTACTGGTGTCATATAATTTAAAGGAATGTTAGGCAAACTTTATAGTATATTCTACAATACCGGTTCTTAACTGGTTTGTTCTCACTTATGGGTGGGGCATTTTGAGAGGTGATAGAAAAAATTTTTAGACATTACAATCATGGGGGAGGAGACAAACAGGGAAGTGATATTTGAGATAGTGAGGATCTAGAATTTTCTGGAAAGTCCTGTACAGGATGTATCCTACATGTTTTTCAAATATCCCTTTGGGGCTTGAGGATGTAGCTCAGGGGTAGAGCACTGCCAGCATGTTTGAGGACTTGGGTTCCAATCCTAGCACTGAGAAAAATAAAATGTTTTTCTGGACAAATGTTAAACCCCCCGCTTTTTTTTTAATGATCTGAACCTAGCTAGAACCAACTCCACTTTACTTATAAAGAGAGTTAGGGTGTTTTTTTCTTCTTCATGGTTTTAACATAAATTTTCTAAAAATGTAGCTATAGCCATGCATGGTGGTACACACTTGTGATCCCAGCTTCTCAAGAGGCTGAGGCAGGAGGATCTCAAGACCAAACTGGACAATTTAGTGAGGCCCTGTCTCAAAATAAAAATGAGTGATGTAACTCAGTGGTAAAATGCTGCTGGGTTTAATCCCCAGTACCAAAAATACATACGTACATACATACCTACATCTAAAAAAATGTGGCTATAATGTAAATGAACAGAAGATGTACTTTGTTTTATTTTGAGTTTTATCATTTTGCTGCAGATCGAACCCAGGGGCTCATGTGTGCTAGGGAAGAACTCTCCTGGTAAGATATATCTCTAGCCCTTGGTGTCACTTCTGTGATATATCAACAAATCTGTTGCTTTATGGTCATGGGATTCATATTAAAGTTATATGTAGGTATCTAACTTTGCTCTTAATTATCTTATATATTATAGATAAAGCATTATATTACTTTTTAAATAAATTGTTAATATACATAAAATATATTATTTATACCTATCAGGTCAGGATAATAAAGAAGGCATTATAAAATATTTGCTATTAAAAGGGAATATTGGGTCCACTGGGATTAAGAGTTATGCTCTAGGATTATGTTTAATGGCAAAGAAATACGTTAAGACTGAGTTTTTAAAAAGTGAATTTTTAAGTACTTTTAAAAGTACTTTCTATGGGTTTGGTTTCATTTTTTACAAATGAAACCCAAAACCCAAACTCCTTCACCTGTAAGATAGGATCACAAAAACAAGAGAGCTAGTAACTCCAGAGGTCTGTTTTTATACATATAACAGTTCTGTAGCATTTTTATCAACTAATTCATGTACTTCATTTTAATTGGAAAAGTATGGTAATGCATTGTTTGGGTTCCTAGAAATCAAATGGGGAACAAAATGGAGGTTCTAATCCTGGCTGTATTATTTAAGTCAAGTCATTTAATTTTATAGTTTTTTTTTAATCTGAAAAACCTGAGACTTAAGCTATATTATCAATGACATAAGATTTCTTGCTTTATAGTTCCACGATTACAGGTTGAGGTAGTGTTTTCTGAAGTATGCTGTACAGGCTGGGTGTGGTGGCATTTGCCTGTCATCCCAGTGGTTCGGGAGGCAGTGGTGAGGCCCTAAGCAACTATCTTTCTAAATAAAATACAAAATAGGGCTGGAGATGTGGCTTAGTGGTAGAGTAACCCTGAGTTCAATCCCCAGTACCAAAAAAGAAAGTGTGCTCTACAGAATACTAGTATGATAGGACATTTATGGGTGTGAAGTTAATAGGTTTCTATAATCCATATATTTGTGAAAACACTGGGTTAAACATGGTGCTTTAGTAAGACTTCTTAATTTCTGGTTCAATTTAAGAGTATTGAGTTTTCAAGAGGAAAAAAAAAAAATGCAATGTGTGGCAGGCATGGTGGTGCACGCCTGTAATCCTATCAGCTCAGGAGACTGAGGCAGGAAGATTGTGAGTTCAAAACTAGCCTCAGCAATTTAGCAAGACTCTAAGCAACTCAGAGACACCCTGTCTCTAAATAAGATATAATAAAGGGGGCTGGGGATGTGGCTCAAGCGGTAGCGCGCTCGCCTGGCACGCGTGCGGCCCGGGTTCGATCCTCAGCACCACATACAGACAAAGATGTTGTGTCCGCCAAATACTAAAGAATAAATATTAAAAAATTCTCTCTCCCTCTTTCTCACTCTCTCTCACTCTTTCTTTAAAAAATATATATATATATATAATAAAGGGCTGAGGATGTGGCTCAGTGGTTAAGTGTCCCTGAGTTCAATCTCTGGTACCAAAAAAAAAAAAAAAAAAAAAAAGACTAAATCCCTGTGATGAATTTTTGGGCATCATGATATGCAACAAGGAAAATAATTTTGTGTAGTAATTTTCTTAAATAACATAATATGATGAAATCCTAACTTGCAAGTTGACAAAAAGGAGGAACTGAAAAAGTTAACCCAAGAACACAAATTAAAATGTGCGATAAGCATGAGTCATTTTAGAACTAAAGAATGAAATAAAGACTGCATGTTCACATCAAAAGAATTGCTCTATTTCATAAATTCTGTGGGAAAACAATAGGCTTGGTTGACCTATTCAGTTAAAATAGTTAAATTGGAAAGGGGTTTTTTTTTTTGTTGTTGTTGTAGAAAATAGCACAATGTAGATATTGAAAGAATATACTATTACATATGGAAAATAAACAGGAAAAAGAAGATTTAAAATATTATAATTATTGTTTTTTCTAGGCTATTTTTGGTGATTGGGCTACCAACATAGACAAGCTAAATAAAGAAGTAGAGTATAATTCAGAAAGAACACAAGAACAAGATTAGCGCTATTGTTGGGTATGGTAGTAGAAACTTATAATTGTAGTGACTGAGGCAGGAGGATTATAAATTCAAGGATAGCCTGGGAAATTTAGCCAAACCCTGTCTCAAAATAATAAACAAACAAACAAATAAAATGGGTCAGGGGATGTATAGCTCAGTGGTGGAGTGCCTAGCATATGCAAGGCCCAGGATTCAAACCCAATAAAACACACACACACACACACACACACACACACACAGACACACACACACAATCCCTATTGCAGAAAAGAGCATAATTACTTTAGGTAATGATTTAGGTCAGATAGTGGAAGTTCACTGAATTTGTTTTGTGTAGGTTGTGTATCAGCATTTAGCATTATTTTAAAACAACAACCAAAGCAACTTGATTCTTGGTATTTAAAGAGTTATTTCAAATTATGTATATCAAATTTCAAAATATAAATTACTTAATGGGTGGAATATCTGTTGCAAAATTTTAAAATCTAGTTTATTCTGTCATATAATGTACTTCTGAGCTATAATTTCTAGCATAAATGAAAACTAGTTCTAAGAACATATCAAGGAAAACTTAATCATGAAGTTAACTCTACTATCAAAATACAAACAAACCAAATGGTGAGATAATGGATTGTAAAACCAAATAAAGGTTTCTTTCCCTTCTTTTCTTTCTTTCCATTTTTCTTATTAAAAAATTGGTCTTGGGATTGAACCCAGGGCCTTGTGTACAGAAAACTTGTGCTCTATCATTGAGCTACTCCTTCAATCCAAGCTTTTGCAAAACTAACAGATAAAGTCCTTCAGAACAAAAACAAAATTGAATTCTATACTTTACCAAACTATGAAGTCTGTACATAAACAAGTCATTGAGGTTGATTTCTGGGGGGAAAACTATCATTACCTTATTCCATGATTCCAATTCATTTATTGTGGGTTAACCAGTTATTACTTAAGTTCTAATGGGCTACAACATGAAGTACAGGATGTACTATGATAAATTCTAGTTTGAAATGTTTAATTTGAATCTATTATACCTTTAGCTATAACATTTGGTTAGTAGAAAACATCGAGGATAGTGAAACAAGTCAAATGGTAACATTTTTCTAAGTAATTAGATAATCAGGGGCTGGGGTTGTGGCTCAGCAGTAGAGCACCCCCCCTAGCATGGGTGAGGCCCTGGGTTCAATCCTCAGCACCACACAAAAAATAAATTAATTAATTAAAGATACTGTATCTAACAACAACTAAAAAATAAATATTAAAAAAGAAAGCATTACTTTAAAAAATTTAGATAAATCATGAAGTGTGACTTTCTTTCTTTTTTTTTTATTTATTTTTTTTTTTAGTATGACATTCTATAGAACATTGTTGTGGTTCCCTCAAAAGTCAAGGTTGTAAAAAGGGACAGTGTTAGGAGAAGGGAGACTTATGAGCCATCTTAACTGGATACAATGTGTGATCCTGGGATGGAGACTGGCTTGGACAAAGTAGCTCTAAGGGACATTTTTGTAGCACATTTGTGTCACATAAGTATGTATGGGTGGACATCATTTGATGATAAAAGGCTACACAGCAGTAAACATGTATGAGTTAATTAAATTAATAGACCACTGAAAAGACATATATCACTGAAGTCTTAAGTGTAATTAAAATGCAAAAATTTTTTTTGAGATGGGTTCTTATTATGTTGGTCAGGCTGGCCTTATTCACCTGGACTCAAGTGATCCTCCCACTTCAGCCATGTGAATAGCTGTGAAGGACCCTAGGTGCATATTACTGTGCTTGGCTAGTTTTCATTTTTCTTGTCTGTATTTTCTAATGTTTTATAACGGAAATTCATTAATAAAGGGCTATTAACAACAAAAAAATTATTTATGACCCTCAAGGAAATAACAGTTTCCCCTGACTTATCAGGCTGTGTATTTGTAAGGGAATCTGACAAAAGCCAAGTTCTGCTGGATCTTGATTCTTCAAGTGAATGTTTATAAAATGCTTCCATTCCCTTCTGCTCCTATCCCACTGTTCCTCTATGAGTCAAATATTTCTGGGAATTTTTCACAAGTTGTTAAGCATAAACTCTTCTTCTTGTCTCCTAAAGACACACAGAGAAAAGGACTTCACTCCTGACTCTAAGAAACATTAGTTGGAATGCTTTTTCTGCTGGGTTTCTTATTCACTAATACCCCAAAAAAGGGGGAGCAGAAAACACATGGGCTAGACCTTGCCATTCACTAGAGCATATTTTTGTGGATAAGGTTGTGAGGCTTAACGTGCAACTCTTCACTTTCTTTTGTACATCAGCTGGACTGAGTTTCCAGTTCCACCATATTAGCACATCTGGACAAAACCTCAGCTTCTCCCACCATCAGGACAAGGACTGCCATTCTCTCTATCCCTACTTAGCTGCCTGTCCACAAATCTCTTTCTTGCTTTTCCAGCTTCTCACACACAATAAGCCAGACAACCCAGTTCTCTTCATTACTCTGGGGAGGGAATCCCCTACTTTGGCCTCAGCCCAGTGGTGTATTTAGTTGATCATTTTTTTCAGCACATTATTATTTAGAGACTATGCTAAATATCCTTTGTTGATACAAAAATTCACAGGAAAATGAACTTGGTTTAAAAAAAATAAAATTCTTCAAATAAAAAATTTAAGGCATACAAATTATTCATTTCTCATAATATTTTAGGAGAATTATGTAGTATATGATATTTTCAGAATAATAATTCCAAGTAATGAAATTTGATAAAATGTCCAATGTTTTTCCATCTCTTTGTTTCTTGAAATAATCCTTCCACTTATCTGCTTAATGTGATGATACTTTAATTAAAAACCATACAATAAAATGAAAACAAACCTGAAGGTTAAACATGTAAGTTTTTTCTTCCTTTTTTGTGGAAATTTGGAATTTAATGGAAAGTTCTTATCTGAAAAATCATCTCTATAGCAACTGACTATAATTTTATTAACAGATTCACATATCAGTGTGAGACCTAGAATGATGTCATATAATCTTTCTGTGATTTCAAGGTCTAGATCAGGCTTGCTATACAGAATTGCAGATGCCCTGAAAAAAAACAAAAAAACAGAAGAGCACATCCTTCCTTGATGCTTTTAGCATGAGAGCACAGTGACCTTTGGGATTTTTTGTTAAGCAGTTATGTGGGTCAACCCATTCATTAGCATCTAATCTTAGGTGAAAATATTAATTTGTCAGACAACTGTAAATGCTGTGCTATTAAAGAAAGGAAGAAAAAAGAAAGGTAAGGGTAGGTTGGCTCAGAACTGACGAGGATGTGCTGTCATAGAACAAGCTACTAAAGCTGATAATGAAGACATTCAATGCAGGAAGACAGCCAAAAAGAGACATAATTATTTTTTCCAGTTCTGGGAACTAAACAACTGCTCTACCAGTGAGCTACACCCCCAGATCTTTAGCCTGTCTTATTTTAATAACAACATTATAGACTTATAAAATATATAGCATTTTTCATAACTTATGCTTCCTCATAATATTTTTACTTGTTTATATTTACCTTCAAGTTGTTTAGGGTATGCAGTATTTTTTTCTATATTTTTGATAGATGAGAAAGCTGAGGAGTGAAAATCATGGTAAATAGCCAAAAGTAGCAAAACCTTTTTTAAAAAATATTTATTTTTTAGCTGTAGTTGGACACAATACCTTTATTTTATTTATTTATATGTGGTGCTGAGGATCAAACCCAGGGCCTCGCATGTGCTAGGCCAGTGCTCTACCACTGAGCCACAACCCCAGCCCGCAAAATTTTTTAATGAGAAAATTAGAGTGGAACAGATAGATCTGAATATTTCTGCAATTCTTCAGGTTATGGTTACCTGGATATTATTTGTAAAGAGATTTTTTTTTTAATTAAACATGTGCCTTAAGTATTTTCTACTTATGGTTATGCTTTCTAATTATGTCAACATGTTTTGTTTTCATGATTTTTTTAACTGCTAGTAATATGAAAGCAAGCACAGTAGTTACTCTTTGAAGCCTTTTTTTTTTTTTTAGTATTAGGGATTGAATGCAGGGGTTATTTTATCACTGAGCTGTACCCCTGCCTTGTTAAAATTTTATTTTGAGACAAGGTCTTACTAAATGGCTGAGGCTGGCCTAGAAATTGTAGTCCTTCTACTTCAGTCTCCCAAGTAGCTGGAATTACAGGTATGCACCACTATCCTTGGTCCATGAAGACATTTTAAAAAATTCACAATATTAAATATAGTTCAGCACAAGTCCATGTACTACATCTATTAACTTAGTCAAGATATATTGAGTACCCATTATTGTCAGACTTAACATTTACTATTTCATTTGTTCTCATGCCAACCCTGCAATTAGATAATTATACTTATGTGTCAGATGAAGTTAATCAATTTTTCTGGGATTATAAATGGCAGAGCCAGAATTTATATCCAGATATTTCTTTTCTTTTTTAATTTTTTTTAGTTGTTGATGAACCTTTATTTTATTTATTTATATGTGGTGCTGAGAATCGAACCCAGTGCCTCACATGTGCTAGGCAAGTGCTCTACCACTGAGCTACAATCTCAGTTCCCCAGATATTTTTTACTTCAAAGCCAATTTGGGGTCTGGGGTTGTGGCTCAGTAGCAGAGCACTCACCTAGCACGTCTGAGGCACTGGGTTTGATTCTCAGCACCAAGTAAAAATAAATAAATAAAGGTATTGTGTCAATGTCTAACTAAAAATATTTTTTTAAAAACCCCATATGGTTTCTGGCATACCAAATTTGCATCTCAGAGTCCCTTTCCTCAAAGTGCTGTGAGTGTTCAAATTGGGGGAATGTATACCTGATTGTTGGGCATCAAGAAAGGCTGTGTGAAGGAGCACTGGAGCAGGTGCTTGTAAAATGTGCTTAGAAATGTATGGTTTAAAAGTGGCAGTTGAGAATAATGTGAACAAAAGAACAGAGTAGGAGTCAGGGCAGGTATAAGGAACAAGTTTTGTTTAGTAAAGGAGAAATGTGCCAAGTTCATGAATGTTTGACTACCAGTTATAAAAGATTCTTGAGGGGCTGGGGCTGTGGCTCAGCAGTAGAATGCTTGTCTCTCATGTGTGAGGCCCTGGTTTGATCCTCAGCACTACATAAATAAAATAAAAAGGTATTATACAACTAAAAAATATTTAAAAAAATAAAGATTAAGATTCTTGAATGAAAGGCAGTGGGGAGTCTTCACTACTCACTCCTGGCTTAGAAACAGGTATGAATATAAAAACACATAGCCCTAAACTTGCAATAGTACCTGGGAGAAGGAAAGGACCTTCTGCTCATGAAAAAACTTTTTTTTTTCCTTTTTAAATATATATAGTAAGGGAATCCTTCTGCTTGACAACTCAGAATTTAAATATAGATGATTTTTTGTTTTATATTTTAAATATAGATGTTCTTTGGAGTACCCCCCAAAATTTTACTGACCTTTGGGTGGGCAGGGAGGGAGGAGGGGTGAGGGAGAGAGACAAAGGTGGGGGGTGGAGAGAGAGAGAGAGACAGAGAGAGACAGAGAGACAGAGAGAGGAGAGAGAGAAATTAGTCACAGGCTTCTAAAAACAGACCTTGAAAGCTTTGTTGAAAGTGCTTTAATTTAGATCAACACAATTGCACGTTTGCTTTACTAGAGTTGAAACTTTTGGTTATGAAACTCAATATAATGCCTTAACTGTTTTTTTTGACTCACTAACCATTCAAGGTTAAAGCCATGGTTTGTATCCATGCTGCACTTACAGGGCGGCTGCCAGTAGTTTGTTTATGGTGGCAGTATGTTTAACCAAAACACTGTTTTCTAGCTTCCTTTTCAGTTATGATCTTTCAAGAAGTTTTTGGCTAGTGAAATCTAAGCAAATATTTTTTTAGATGGGCCTTCTAGGAAAGTGCTTAGGGGTGGGGATAATTTTTACTCTGAGAGGAAAATGGATTGGATAAGTAGAATTCCAGTGGCTATATCTCTGTTACTGTCTTAGGTTCCCAGAATGAAAAGAAGCACCCATCCTTGAAGATGTAATAGAAAAGTTTCTCCACTGAACACATGCAATCCCTCAGAGTATATAGTCCCCATTCACTTCTTGATCAGGTGCCTTTGCATTAAACAAAGTATGCAACCATTTTGGGGTAGCCCTGTTAGCCCTATTGGACTATGAAGCAGGAAAGGAAGTCATATTCAAAGAGAGAAGGAACTGGGTCCCTGTGGACAATGAAGGTACCATATCAGCCCTGAATTGACTACTTTTTTGAGAGAAGAGTAAAATTTATTTCAAGTAATTGCTATTTCTGATTTATTTTACTATCAACTAATTGCCAGTATGTTAAGACTAAGTATGTGATTTAAGATGTGCTAACATTAATAAAAATAAATATTCCATGAGAATTATGTATCAGACATTCTATGTAAAAGATAGATGTATTGAAATCTAGAATGTAAAAGACAGATGTATACATACACAAGTAATTATAGTTATATTGTCACGTTGTTCAGTGTGCATATTGCACAGAGACAGCTGGCCAAGAGGCGAGTGGGGGCTGTGCTTTGACAGAGCATATCCACCCAATGGGGGAACCTTTCTGAATCCATCTCCACAAATAGGGTGACTCTTTTAATTTTGATTTATTTTGGGGGTGCCTCTTTTAAAAAGACTGATTCAACCAATAATAATGCTGTATTGTCATTTACTTCAGTGATTTCCACATTATTTTAATAGCAGTTAGCCTTCTTTAAAAGAATATGTAGCCATAAAGAACTATTCTGAATGTTTTAGTTGCAGAGGTCAAAACTTGAGTTATATTACAGAAAAGAGTATACTTATTAATTTAATCACACTTACTGTAATTGTGGTGGGCAGAGAGTCCTAAGGGAGATCTTAGTAGGATTTTTAAAGAAAGCTTCACAAAGAAAGTGATCCTTGAGATAAAACTTGAAGAACAATTTCAAGAAGAGAACAAAGGGGGCTGGGTTGTGCTTAGTGGGAGAGCATTTGGCTGGCATGTGTGAGGCACTGGGTTCGATTCTCATCATCACATATTAAAAAATAAATAAAATAAAGGTCCATTGGCAACTTGTATACACACACACACACACACACACACACACACACATATATATATATATATATAGAGAGAGAGAGAGAGAGAGAACAAAATGTGAAAGAGCATTCTATGCTGAGGAAATAGTATATACAAAGATATCTAAGAGAGTATTCCTGTTTCAGAAATGACAAACAGTTCATTAAAAGCAAGGGTGAGAGAGAGGTTGGTGGTTAAGTGATTGCAGGTGGTAGTGGTAAAATAGAAGCAGATCATTAAGGGACTTTTTGCTTTCAAATGAGGGTTTATTTTATAAATTGTGGGGGGTCATTTAAAGAGCAGATTAACATGAACAGAATATGTTTTAGAAGTATGTTGGGATTATACCTGGTTGTGACATTAATAGACAAAATGCAAAAGCTCATGTAAAAGTTCACAGGCTATTTTATGATATTGCCAGTGCAATAGGATGAAGTGAATAAAAAGAATATTTATAATACAAATTTATAATACATTTGTATTTATCTATTTAAATAATTATATTTACATAAATATGCAAATACATAAGCAAATATATAAGTGTTTATAATAATTTAAATATTTATACTGTAGGTATAATTGGTAGCTCTTGGTGAGGCTGAGAGAAATGTTAAGGATGACTCCTAGGATTCTGCATTGGATAACAATTCTTGATGATTATATGATCTTTAGCATGATAGTACCATTTTTTTAATGGGAGACAGTCATGAAAGATCAGGAATAGATTTTGGAGGAAAGACAATGAACTCAGTTTTGGACATAGTGATCTTGAAATATGTTCAGACAGTCTGGGTGGAAATATCCAGGAGGAAATTGACAATATAAATCTGAATGTGTGGCAAGTTCTGTAGATGTAGATTTGACGGTCATAAGTGTAGAGATGTAGTTAAAACTTGTTGATGTGACTAAGACTCAGAGTGTGTTTGGGACCAACACTGAAAAACTTTGAGGAACTCGAAGAGGAAAAGGTTTTCATTGTGGCTTTCACATCACCAAATATCTCCCTACTAAGCAGACAGTATATGAAATTGCTGTTGTTGAGATGTATTCTTTTAGGTTACGGTTGTATTTCTAAATAATTGCCTCTTAAAAATACCTTTGGGAGGAATTAAACAGAGTAATGTAATGAAAAGAACAACTAAACTAGGTATCTAGAGACCAGTTTCTAACACTGCCTGCCACTGACTTCTTGGTTAATGCTTAGCAAGTCATTTTGCTTCAGGTTCCTGATGTGAAAAATTAAGAAAAAGGGCCAGGTGATCTTCAATGTTTTGGTAAACTATGATCCAACAAATAATAATGATTTGTTGTAGCTTAGTTCAGTAAATTTCAAACTTATGGAGCAGCAGTAAGCCTTTAAAAAAACTCTCATGCGGAAACAGTGTATTAGGCTGTTTGGTTGTAGAGGCCTAGTGTAGATACAGAAGAGAATATACTAATTCATTTAGCTATACTATGTGAAACATGCAGCTGGGACCCCAAACATGACTGGAACCAGGACTTGCTCTCTACACTTCTCATCTGTGTGGTGGTTTCTTTCTATACAATACAATATGGGGCCTCTGGCCATTGTCACACTTTCTTTGTGGTTATTCCACTGTGGTGAATGGCGACTTCTCCTAGTTCCACCTGAAAATATCCTGGAGAAGAATTCTTGCTTTGGCTTGAGTTATATGCCCACCCTTGTAGACAAGAATTAGGTGGATTCTCTTGACCATCAGCTGCCAGTATAATCATCTGTTAATATTAAAGGAAGGAATAGTTTCCCCAAAGAAGCACTGCTTGAAGAGAAAGGAAGATTACTAGGCAAATAGATGGTCAATATACAAGACAGATAAAAGAGACTTTTTAGTTTAGATCTTATTTATGTGTGTGTTCTAGGTGGCTTCTGAAGCATACCTTGAAAAAACCCATGAAGCTAGGTATGGTGGTGCATTCCTGTAATCTTAGCCACTCAAGAGGCTGGGGCAGAAGGGTAGCAAGTTTGAGGCTAGCCTCAGTAATTTAGCAGAACTCTGCTTTAAGACATTAAAAAGAGTTGGGGATGTAGCTCAATAGTAAAGCACACCTGGGTTCAATCCCCAGTACCAAAACAACAAACAAAACAAAAACCAACCAATAGAAAACAAACCCCATGAGGATTCTTAAGAATACAGCATTAAAATTATGTTATTGAGTGCATAGTATGCCAGTGTTGCCAAAATTCTTGACAAACTGAGGCACTAGAAAGCTAGATATTTGTTAGTGGTAATGGTGCTTGCTTAGTAGAAAATTTCTGGAATATAGGGAAATACTAGGAAGAGTGGTGCTAGTGTTAATGGGGTTGGGTAGAGAACCTCAATTTTCAGGACTTGAGATGGGGAATCTAAAAAGAGGTGGGAGGCAGAAGGACACTAAGATGAATTTTGCTTACTTATCATTTTATGGAGAACTGATACATCATATGGTAAATTATTAATGGTGAAACACGTTCATCTTTGATGAGACAGTATTATGATCCTTGGTATCATATACAGCATTCTGGAGTAAGGGACAAAGGGAAGGAGATTGAAAGAGAGTCCATAGGCCTGGAGAGAGGTAGAAGCAATGAGTAAAGCCATTTCTCTTTGACGAGCATACCAATGGTAGATGGTACCTCAAAGAAATATAAGAAACAAAGAGAGGGAGGGAGGGAAGAAGGGGGAGAGGAAATGAAGGAGGGAGGGAAGGAGGGAAGGAGAGATGGAGACAGAGAGAGGGAGATAGAGGAGCAAAGGACGGGAAGATAGAGAAGAGAATAATTCAGTAAAGGTAAACTATGTCACTGTAATATAGTTTGGAGGCCCTGTCAGGAGGTCTAGAAGGTAAAAATTAAAGATTATCTTAATATTTATTTTAAAATTAGGGTTATTTTATACTCATGATTATCAAGTAAAATACATTTAGGCATTTTACTAATTATACCTACTGAAAACCTTTAAATATGACATTTTCTTGAAAAGTTATGTAGCTATTAGTACAGATGTATTGAAATCAGTAAAATAAAATTTAATCAATTCTTTATTAAATGGTAATAGTTTTCTTAAGTAAAAAACTGAATTCTTTGCCTTTTGAATGAGCTGCTCAATAGAATTTGAGAAAAGAGACAAAGGAACATAGTTACAAGGGATCTTATAAGACCAGCCACCTGTGCTACCAATAAAAATATGGAGAGATAAGATTTATTCAGATCAAATATGAATTGCTAATTCAGAAAAGACACAGGTAGTCTCTAGGACATCAAGTACTTTTTAATTGAGAAAGAATGAACCAATTCTGCAATAATACAGATAAGCAAACATGTTTTAGGACAAATTGTACCTACACACTGCTATTAAACCAATTTGGTCAAAAAGGCCTTTCTTAAGCCAGAAACTTCAAATCACTTCTTTTTTTATTTTTAATTAGTTGTTAATGGACCTTTGTTTTATTTATTTATATGCAGAGCTGAGAATTTAACCCAGTGCCTCACACATGCTAGGTAAGCACTCTACTACTGAGTCACAACCCCAGCCCTTCAAATCACTTCTTTAAAAAGAGATTTTTCTTTTTAAATTTTATTTTATTAAAAAATAAAATTCTTAAAATTTTATTTTAACACATAATTGTACATATTTATAGGATACAATATATTTTGATATTCTGTATATATTATATAATGATCAATTCTGGGTAATTAGCATATTTATCACCATAAACATCACTAATTCAGGGAAAATGCAAATTAAAACTACAATGCAGGCTGGGGGGATATACTTTTTCGTAGAAAGCTTGCCTAGAGGATGAAACCCTGTTTGCATCCCCAGCACTCTCCCTCCCAAAACAACAACAACAACAAAAAAAACAAAAATCCACAGGAGATTCCATCTCATCCCAGTCAAAACAGCCATTATCAAAAAGAAATGATAATAAGCATTGGTAAGGATGAGGAGACAGGGAGCCTTCACACACTGTTGATGGAAATGTAAATTAGTATATCCATTATAGAAACCAGTAAGGAGGTTCCTAAAAAAAAAAAGATTAGAATTACTACATGATCTAGCAATCCAAATACTGGTTATATATCCAAAAGAAATAAAGTCAGTATATCAGGGGCTGGGGCTGAAGCTTGGTTGTAGAGTGCTTGCGTCGAAGGTGTGAGCCCCTGGGTTCAATCCTCAGCACCACATAAAAATAAATACAGATATTGTGTCCATCTACAAGTAAAAAAAATTTTTTAAAAATCAGTATATCAAAGAAAGAGCTGCACTCCCATGTTTATTGCAGAATTATTCACAGTAACCAAAAGATTTTCTGTTGCATTCTAGTTCATAAATAAAAAGATTGCATTATTTGACAAACATGAAAACTTTCCAGAAATGAGATATCAAAGCAGTTTATTATTCTGTCACAAACTTTGATTTTACTATAAAGTTGCTTTTTAAAAATGACTATGGCTAGGATGAACCTCAGCCAAAGAGTGCATGGTGGAACATGCCAGGTCCTGGGTTTGAACTCTAACATTGAAAAAAAAAAGAAAAAAGAAAGAAAAAAGAAAAAAAATCAACAAATTAGCTGTCTTATTATTTTCTTGTTTTTAGAGTGTCTTTTGAATTGGAATATTATGAGGAAGTTTTTTTAATATAATTGAAAGTTTAATTTTTCTGCATTTGTTCAGTGTCAACTATTTGAAAATGATAATTTCTTTAATGTCAATCTGTTTGCAAATACCCTATAGGTAGGTAGATTTCTAGCTTTTCATTCATATACAATAAGCAAACAAATATGAAGGGTGTATTATATTCCATTCCATTTTTTGTATGATACAATTAAATTATACTGTATGAAAGTATTGTTTTCTTGTTTTTAGTGAGTCAGTCTATTTGATATGGTACAAATAAAACATTTCTGGTAGTGGAGATTATTTAAACTTAACCTGAATTCAATTGACCTTTTAATAATAACACTCACAATATTTTTGAGTCTCAGAAATCTTTTATTTATGACAGACATACCCAATATAAGTGAAATTCAGTAACATTCACTATTCTTAATTCTAAATGTCACAATCACCTTTTCCCTCAATGGGTTGAGATGCATTTACTATTTGAAATTTAGAGGTCAAAAATGAACATACCATAATAAATTTGATATTCAGCACTGGGAACCTCACCATTTATTAGTGTTTCTTCAACATCCACAGTGACTTTCTCCCTTCTTCCCATTCCAGTTCTGCTGTTATGCAGTTTGTGAGAATGAGCATATGTCAAATAGCTTTAGTAAAAATGTCAGTGCTGTCAGTCTATCGTCCTATACATTGTTATGAGTATTTTGTGTCACCTTTCATACTTTCATTTCTGGTTTGTTCTGTGAGAATTTCCTGTTTATGTGTCAGCTTCCCCTGCAACAACTGTGAACTACATAAGCACAGAGACCACAAGGTTGACAGTGTATCTCCAGTGCTAGATAGTGTATGGAATTTAATACACCCTTCATATTTGTTTGCTTATTGTATATGAATGAAAAGCTAGAAATCTATCTACCTACAGGTATCTGCAGAATTTTAAGTCTGTGACTTACATCTTTTACATCTGACTTACATCTTTTAAAGTATTTATCTCTCTCTCGTCAACATTTGGTAGTAATGTTTGTGTGTCAACGAGAAATGCTGTGGTAAGATGCCATGAAGGTAGACACACTGTTCTAGGATACTGAAATGACTTGGTTGGCTTTGTTATTGACAAAGTCAAAGATAACTATTCATTATAGGTCAGCCTAGATCTAAACAGTTGGGAATGAATGATACTTCTAGGATCAAGGCCATTTTAACATCTTTTACAGAAAGTGGTGTGGGGGTGGTGTTGCTAGGAAGGAAAATGGAAACTTAACCAAGGTGAAAAACAAAGTAACCCACAGTCATTTTGGTTTTGAGCAGCCTCTTCACTCATTCACACTTCCTGGTCACAAAAGTGGTGCAGTGCTTCTTCTGCAATGGTGGACTCTTCTAATAGCTGTTCAGTTCTGGCTAAATGATGATTTGCATTTTCGCCGTACCTTTTAACCCAGAGATAAAGGCATTTTACATTCAACAATAGGGCCCAAGATGAATTGAAACCAATACAACGTGCTCCGTGTGCTAAACAATACACACTCTTGTGGGAAAAACACACTGAACAGTGCTAATATATCCTTAACCAATTCTGGTAAATACACAGCCGGGGGCATATACTGTGAAAGAGAATGAAATGGCGCAAAATTGCAACAGCAGTACCCTGCCCCTACAGTCCATGTAATTTGCTTTTTGGATTGCTGGCGGTAAAATCTGAAGCTTGTCCACAAAAGCAAAATTAACCTCCAGAAACTTAAGATATTAAGGACACATCCGCACAATAAACAACAGTTTTAGTTTACCTTTAAATGTTTTCATTCTGTAGCTGGCACAAACTGCCACATGTAATTTTATCGCGAGAAGGGAGAATTAGAAAATAGGACGGGGCTATAGCAGAGCGTCACAGGTTCTTTTATTTACCTTTCACCATACAATTTACAGATGTTATCCTTTAAAAATCCACCGAAGATGACAGGAAACATTTCCTTGGGTCACTTCACCTCACCTGGCATCTAATTAACCATCTAGACCTGCCGTGGGGTTCGCTCGGTTCGCCTCCGGCAAGCTTGCAATAAACCGCACCGAGTCTACACAAGAACACAAGTGAGGGGGGTCGCTAGTCTCTTATCCAACGGCTTGGCTGACTTAAGATTTAAAAAAAAATTTAAAAGCAGATACCACATTTCTTATACCTTTATTTATCCATTTTTACGTCGTGAGGAAGATCAAACCCAGTGCCTCGCACATGCTAGACAAGCGCTGTACTACTGAGCCACAACCCCAGCCCCTAGATTTAGGATTTTTGATATCCTATAAGTCTTCCAAGCTCTGCTCTTTGCTCAAGGAAATAGTAAGAAAGTAGCAAAGGTAAAGGAGAAAATGAGTAAGAACTCCCTGGCCGCCGCCGGCGCACGCGCATCACGACAAAGCGCGGGACGCGAGGGGCGGGGCCAGGGCGCGGCGCTGGAGCTCCGCCCCGTCGCCGCTCCGCCTCCTTCCCCTCACCCCACCTCTCAGCGCCGGGGAGTGACTGACTCCCGCCAGCCCCTCCACGTCAATCAACCCTCCTCCTTCTCGCACTCTCCGCACCTTGTTATTAATCTCAATACCGATATCGCCCGGACGCCTCTCCCCCAGCCTTCGGGGGTGTGAACGTGTGTGAGCGAGAGCGAAGGCACCGAAAGCTGGCGTCTTTGCTCGGCCTCGGACCCAGCAGCATTCGGCGCAGCAGCAACCCCCGCAGCGGCGGCAGCCCCAGCGCCAGGAGGCCAAGGCCAAGGCCAGGCTCTGTGAGGCCCTCGGAGCAATAGCCGCGGCTGCGGGGGCGCAGCTTCTTCTGGCTGGGGCCTTCACGTCAGCGGCCGCGGCGCCTCTCCTGCGAGCCCAGGGTCACCGTCCTCGAAGTCCGGCGGCGCGGCCTTCGTCCCCCTCCCCGCCCCCCGATCCGTCTCCTCTCTTCCTTCAGCCGCCCTCCGCGCCGCCGCCCCTGCCGTTCCTCAGGCGGCCCGGCCCGCCCGCCCCGCGTCCCCTCCGGCCGGTGCCTCTCCCCCCGGCGGGCTGCCTGCATGTCTTTGCTGCCCTCAGCCCCGCCGCCACCGCCGCCGCCGCCTCCCCCGCCGCCGCAGCCCCAGCAGCAGCCGCCCCGCCGCCGCCGCCGTCGCCGCCGCCCGGACCCTGGCGCGCTGAATGCAGGTGAGGAGGGGGCGCAGGCCCTCGGCGACCCTGGGCTTGGCGCGCCCGCCTGCCCGCGAGCACTGAGTCCGGCCCTGTCTGCCGCCGCGGCTTCCCCTCGGGGCGGGCGGGCGTGGGTGTTTGTGTTTGCGTCTGCGGCCGCCGCTCTGGAGGGGAAGCATCTGTGGGGGCCTGGTGCGCGCGCGCGCGTGTTTGTGTGTGTGTTTCCCCTGCCGCGGGGAAATGGCTGCTGTTGATCCTTCTGGGCTAGGGGAGAAGAATGAGGTAGAGTGTTTTTGTGCCTTCGGTTAGGATCGAGAGTGTTGGGAAGAGGAGAGCGTCCCCGGGGAAATGAGGTGGGAGAGGGACAAATGTTCGTGTGGGTGTGCGAGTTGGGACTTGGGCTGGCGGGAGAGGCCTGAGGACCCACGGAGAGTGGGTGTGTGGCGGGTGACTGGAGGGGGTGGCGGGGCCGCCCAGCGTCTCCTCGGAGGGGGCTAGGGTTCCGGGGTGTGTGTGCGTTGGGAGGGGGTCCGCGCTGGGGTCGGCACTCTGGGGGCGGCTTGCGTGTGTTCGGGACCTCCGAGTGGCGTGTCCCTCCCCCTTTGTGGCTGGGCTCGGGAGCCTCGCAGGTGGGAGCTGCTCAGAGGGGGCCGGCGGAGCAGTGGTGAGGGCGGTAGACACTCGGCGGCCGGGCTGCGAGAGCCGTGGGTCGACGCCTGCCGCGGTTCCTGGGGCAGCCGTTCTTGTGCCGGGGACCGCGGCAGCGGCAGGAAGCGCGCCGGCCTGCAGCGCGGCCTAACCGCCTCGGCGCCCGCCTGCCTCCAGCCGGCCTCCCGGGACGTTCCCGGGACGCCGAGCTCGCGCGGGCCCAGGGCGCTGCCTCGGGCCTGGGCAGGTGAGGGTCGGGGGCGGGACGCCGATCGCCGTCGCCTTGGCCGCCTCCGCGTCTCCTGAGGAGCGAGGAAGGCTTATTTTGGTGTTCCAACTGCAAGCCTGCCTCTGCCGGCGGTGGGACCCGAGGGAAAGTGAATCAAAGCTGTAAATCTCGGAATACGCGTTGCTCAGATCCCTTCTTTTCACCATTCCCTTAAGGCTGTCTGTGGAGGGACTGAGTAAATATTTTCAATTTTTGTTGCAAATACTTTCTCGTTGGTAAGATTTTCTTTTTTTTTTTTTTTTTGTAAGATAAGAGGTTTCTTTGGAGAGGCGGGGGAAGAAAGGGAAATTGGCTTCCCTTGGCCATGGTGTTGGTGGGATTGGATGGATTTTGTGCATTTGATGTGGTTTTATCCTGCCTCCTAGGGGGAAAGGCGAGTACACGCTGGGCTGTGGAGGTCGGTGAGGAAGAGGAAGTTACTGGAGCTGTCATCTTCCTTAACTGGGCCAGCTCTTTAGCTTGAGCTAATCAGAAGGATTTTATTCAGGGAGTTTAGCTGAACTGTTTGTATACGTTGGAAGCACAGTACCACATTGTAGGAAATACTGTCTTACGGTTTCTAGTTATCTTAATTGTCAAGATTGTCATGTTCAACAAACGTGTTTTCCTCACAGTCTCCAAAACCTAGATCAAGCCGCCTCTATGTTCTACTCAGTATATGCTCCTGGAAAGCTATTCTGAGAGTAGTATAAGCAAAACGTGGTAATAAAAATAAACCTGCTGCCAATAGGCATACGATAAATTTCAAACCAAATATAAATGGCACTTGGGTAATTATTTGCAGGTTTACTTTCCTCTCTTTACATTTGTATCTAGTTAGCTCATCTAGCTAGAACCCTACTATAGATAAAGTCTTAATACAAATTTGATACTTTTAGGCCATGATGCATAATGACCAGAGATTACCTGGTTTCATAAAGAAATAATGTATGCTGTTAATTGGGAAATGGGGGCAGGCGAAGGAGAAAGTTTTCTGTAACCATTACTTTGAAAAACAGTTTAGCATATATACTTAGTGGAAACAGGACTTGTTTTCTATAGAGCTCAATGGGAATCCCAGCTATGCCATTTTTTCCCTGTTTTGCCTTAAGCAAATTATCTAGTATTTATAAACCTGTTTTTTTTTATCTTAATAGGGAGATAATGCCTTTTTAGTAAGGTCGTGAAAACATTTGGAACATAGTAGATGCTAAGTTAATTTTAGTTCTGCCTCCTGTAGTCCTGTGAGTATTGAAAGAATTCATTAGTACAAATATTAATTACCTACAGCAATATTATGTGTTGAATTAAAAATCAAGACACTGAGCTGGAGATGTAGTTTAGTAGTAGAGCACTTGCCTAGCATGTGAGGCCTTGTATTCTATCCCCAGCACAAAAAAAAAAAAAAAAAAAAAAGAAAAAGAAAACAATGGAATATTTCAGAGTTCTTTGATATATATAAAATTTATGTGAACATCTTTTAATACATACAAGAAATTCTTTTTCTAGGAATAAAATTGTCATAGCCTATTATATTATTTTATAGAGTAGTAGTTTCATATTTCTGAATAGTCTGTCTTTCCATTTCATTACTTTTTATTAGATTTTGCTATGTCGCCCTGGGGGGGAAAATAACTTAAAGATCTGTTTATTACATACATGCTTCAATATAATCAAGCATTAAAAAATGATTAAGGAACCAGTCTGTCTATATAGATCTGTAAAGAATAGTGCCACAAAAAATGCTATATAGTTTTCAGTTCACATTGACTAATTTTGGTAAACAAGACCTATTGGAAGATTTTTCTGAGTGGAAGCAAGTTTTCTATCAACTTCCAGTAATTTCCCATATTTATTGTTTTGTGTGAAGTAATAAATGTGTTTATTAAATTTTAACTGTATTATTTAGGAAACATGGTCTGAACAATCAGGTAAAGCCAACAGAAAGGTTAATTAAAGGGTTTTTTTTTTTTTTTTTTTTTTTTTTTTACTTTTTTTGGTTTTGGCGGAAGTAGGGCAAAGAATGTGGGAGGAGTTACATTGGTTTAAGTTTGTAATGTCCTTCTTTACAAATGACAGTTTTCCCAATTAGCTATTATATGTTGTTATAATTTATATCAGCAATAGTAAATATAAACCTTACTAGACTTTTCTGACACTAAAATTTCAACACTTCTAGAAAAATTTTTACATATAAGAACTTCTGAGACAGATGGTAGGGACAATTTTAATAGACAAATTCTCTTAAAATGTGTATTGTGGCTGGGTGGTGTGTGCCCATAATCCCAGCAGCTCTGGAGGCTGAGGCAGGAGGCTCAAATGTTCAAAGCCAGCATAAGCAACATAGCAAGGCCCTAAGCAACTTGGTGAGATCCTGCCTCAAAAAAAAAAAAAAAAAAGGGCTGGGGATGTGGCTTAGTAGTTAAGAGCCTCTGGGTTTAATCCCTGGTAGCAAGTGTTGTGTTGTGGATGTGTGTATATTTATAGTGGATAGAATTGTCTGCCATGTGGTTATATTTAAGGGAATAATTCTTTTTAAAAATTGTAACCATTTTTAATATTTTAAAAAATAGAAATGAATTTTGCCTTAGTCTGTTAATTTCCACTAGACATTATGCATTGCAGTATTTAAAAACTCCTCAGTTTTTTAAATTTTAATTTGGAATAATTGGGGAAAACATTTCTCTAATCATGAAAGCAATGATCTTGAACTGAGAGATGGGCAATTCAATTGTTTAGATTTTAAAATTTAATGTTATTCAAAGTGACTTTAAAACAGTCTTCCCAAAATATTCTAGAGTATAGATGTCTTTAATTAGAGTGAATTGTAATATTTAGGAATTTCTGTATTTATTACTTTGGGTAATGTCAATGAGGGTAATAAATATACTGCAAATAATACAAGTTTATTTTTTTTCTACATGGCAGTCCAGTGCAGGTGCACTTGGTTATCAGGCTTGTGACTTTTCACTCACCCATGTGGTAATTTAGAGATCCTGTGACTCAACCATTCCTAAGTCTTGGAGTCCTTCTTCCTGTTGCCCACAGACCATTTCTTAAGAACCCCTAGACTGAAAGTGATAAACATCTCCCTAAATCTCATTGACGGGGTTTGTCATAGAGCCTTATTTGAATGCAAGGAGGATGAGAATTGTAGTTCCTAGATAGTGGACTTCTTAGCAGTTTCTGCTTACAAGGGGCATTTAATGATGTTATTTTATTTTATTTATTTTTTGGGGGACAAGGGATTGAACTCGGGCACTAAACCACTGAACCATACCCCCAGCCCTATTTTGTATTTTATTTAGAGACAGAGTCTCACTGGAGTTGCTTCTCACTTTTGCCGAGTCTGGCTTTGAACTCTCAACCCTCTTGCTTCAGCCCCCCCAGAGTGGCTGAGATTACAGGCAAGCGCCACATGCCCTGCTCATGGTGTTATTTTAGATGGTAACATATTTATAAAGTTATGCTAAAAAGTGAATTAAAATTCTTAAGGATTGCTTTCCATTTTCTAAAAGTAAAACTGTGCATGTAGGGAACAGAGTAAATAGAAAAGGAGAAAAGGATATGAGCTACTGGAGGAGGAGGAGGAATGAGAGCTCTTATAGGTGAGGGACTTGGATGACAAGTTAACTTCAGCAGCTACTTAAAAACATACAGTTTTAAGCTCAGTGGCTGGGTGCCCCTTATTTAAAAATACATAAATAAAGACATAATTTTTTGGAGAACATTACCTTTGAATTCTATAACATTTGATGGGCCACTTCTTTGCTATCAGTTACTGATTGTCTGAGTTTTAATGGGTTCTGACTGTTTGAGTTACTTGTCTTGGTAACTTTGAAATTAGTTGAGATCAGTAGGCCAAAACTCGTGAATTTCAGTTTTTGGGGTATATTGTCATAGGAAATACTCTTTAAAAAATATGGATTTGTTTATTTATAATTTCGAAGTACACACACCTTTTAAAACTGTGCATGAAACCCAGTGACAAAACAGGGTAGAATGTAAATGGAAACATTTTTTAAAAACATTTTTCTCTGTTGGGGAGATAGAGGAGTATTATTATTATTTTGTACTTTGGATATCATTTAGGTGAATCTTATCATCTGTGTGCCGTTGGCTCTTTTTGTAATTCTAAAGTCATTAAAATTAATTTCGAGCCTTAATTAAAAAATAACAAAATCATCAAATAGACCACAAATGTTTAATTATTAACTTGTGCTCATACTTTGTGATGAAAATACTACAACTTTTACTAACTGCATTTACATTAAACATTTAATATACTATGTGGATTTTAATTATGGACAACTTCAGTTTAATCAGTTTTTTTTTGTGGGGGGCTTGAGGATTGAACTCAGGGATGCCCTACCACTGAGCTACATCCCTAATCCTTTTTATTTTTTATTATGAGACAGGGTCTCACTAAAATTTGCTGAGAGTGGCCTTGAACTTGAAATCCTCCTTCCTCAGCATCCTGAGTTGCTGGGATTACAGTTGTGTGCCGTCATGCCTGGCACAATTCATTTTTTTGAGAACCTGCTCTATATTCATTATATCTTGTTCTGAAGAGAGTATGAAAGATGTAGAAGAGACTCTTGGAAAACTTTTGGTTTGAGTTAAGGTGATAAAGTATGTAATTTAGTTATTTCAAAACAAAAGAATTTGCATAAGCCAGCATAGCATATCAACTGTATATTGATGTCCTGAGAGGGAGTGACAAAATTTAATTGGGTAAGAGAACTCTTAGTGAAAAAGCTGCCTGGAATCAAACCTAGGATCTTCTGCATGCTAGAAAAGTGCTCTATCACTGAGCTACACCTCCAGCCTTGCTTATTTTTTAAAACAGTTTTGAGATATAATTCACATAATTTATAAGAAATCCATTTAACATGTTTATCTCTATAGTGTATTCACTGTTGTTTAGTGTATTCACTGTTGTATAACCATCATCACAATCAATTTTAGAACATTTTTGTTTCCTGAGATATAATTCTATATCCTCTGTTACCCTTCATTCTCTCGTACCTCTAGTTCTTTGCAACCACTGTTAAGAGGACTTTCTACAGATTTGTCTATTCTGGACATTTGATATGAATGGAATGTTAATATAATACATGGTCTTTTAGGGTGGGCTTCTTTCACTGATATTTCATATTTTCGAGGTTCACCCGTGTTGTGGCATGTAATAGTACTTCATTCTTTCTTTAATGGCTTAATAGTTTGCCATTTTATGACTGTAACAGTTTGTTTATTCTTTGATGGCTGATGGACATCTGAGTTGTTTGCACTTTTTGTCTGTTGTTAATCACGCTTCATTGAATGTATACAGTATTTGAGATATATGTTTTTGGTTATTTTGACCACATACCTAGGAATGGAATTGCTATATCAGGTGGTATGTCCTTAAACTTTGAGGAACTTGTAGATAGTTTTCCATAGCAGCAGCACTATTTGACATTTCTGCTGGCGGTGTTTAATGGTGCTTGTTGCTCTACATTCTTGCTAACAATTATAATTTATTTTTCAAATATTATCTTTTTTATTGGATGTGAGGTGATTACCTGTTGATTTTTATTTGCATTTTCCTGATGGAAGATGATCCTTTTATGTTCTTAACCGTTTCTTAAGAATGGCCTTTCATATTTATTCATTGGATAGATGTCTGTGAAAAGATTCAAATTCTTTGCCCATTTTTATATTGAGTTTAATTTTTATTGTTGAATTGTAAATGTTCTTTGAATATTATAGTGTGTCCCTTTTCATATATGTAATTTACAGCTATTTTCTCCCATTCTGAGTCTTTCTTTACCCTCCCAGTGATGTCCTTTAAAGCACAAAAGTCTTTAGCTTGATGAAATTGTGTATATTTGTGTGTGTACACGTGTGTGTGTGTGTGTGTGAATATATTATGTGTTTTTGTGCTGGGAATTGAATCCAGGGCTTCAAGCATAGTAAGCATGTGTTCTACTGAGGTACATTTACAGACTCTATGAAGTCAATTTCTTTTTTTGTTGCTTGGGATTTAGTGTTGCAGTTAAGAAACCATTGCCTAATCTAAGGTCACAAAAACTTATTATCTCTGTTTTGTCTTAAATTTTATGGTTTTTAACCCTTATATTTAGGTCCGTGTTCCATTTTGAACTTATTTCTGTAAATGGGCTAATAATGTAGGGGTCTAATATTCCTTTGCACATGTATATCCATTTGTTTTTGGTACCATTTGTTGAAAAGACTATCTTTATCTTTTGTCTTGTCACTCTTGTCAAAAATCAATTAACTGTAAATGTGAGGGTCTATTTTTGGATTTTCTGTGTCCACTGACCCATATGTTTATCCTTAGGCCAGCACTGTTTTTAATGAGAATTAAGACCTCCAACTTTTATATTTGTCAAGAATATTTTAAAAACATTTTTTTTTTTTTTTTTTAGTTGTACATGGACACAATACCTTTCATTACTTATGTGGTACTGAGGATCGAACCCAGTGCCTCATGTGTGCTAGGCAAGCGCTTTCCCTGAGCTACAATCCTAGCCCCTGTCAAGAATATTTTTCAAGAATTTTGTTTTTGGCCTAGTGTGGTGATGCATGCTTGTAATCCCAGCAACTCTGGAGGTTGAGGAAGGAGGATTGCAAGTTTGAGGCTATCCTCAGCAATTTAGTGAGGCCCTAAGCAACTTAGGGAGACCTTGTCTCAAAAAAACAAGGGGGGGGGGGTCGGGGATGGAGGGGAGGGAGGGGCTGCTGAGGTTGTAGCTCAGTGGTAAAGTGCCTGTAGTTTCATCTCCAATGCCCCTTCAGGGGAGAAACATATTTTTGTACTTTCTGTAGGTCTTAGAAGTTAAAACAACTTTGAGTTTGGCTAAGAATCTTTGTTCTCAAGGCAAAATTGGAAAGTGGTAATACAATTTTTGTTTTGTAGTGTTCTTTTTCATAGTAAGATTATTAGTTTTTATTAATTTTTTCAGTCTACTTTAAAATTTTGTTAATGATAAAGGTTTTTTATTGAAGTAAGTAGTTCTCTTTGCTGAGTGAGCGACTCATTGTTCATACTGAAGAGATGCCTAATTTTGGGCTTTCAGATTGTTTTATTAACAGTGAAATTGGTGACATGAAAAAAATTAAAATACTTAATCTTCCTTATTCATCTTTTACTGAGAGGATCTCCCTGTAATTTAAAGTTTAAATAGTTTTTATTTCTTTTCATGTATTACTTAAATAGGTTTCCTAAATGAATAACATAGATCAGAATTATATAATGCAAGTTACAAATTCTGCTAAAATAATAGAACTAAGTTTAGGTTATACCAACCTCGATGGCACTCTGTTTAAGACATTTGGGATCTGAATGTATATACCTACTGCTTTCTGATAATAATTATTATACTTAAACAAAACCCCCAAATTGCTTATAGGATATATCTACTATAGGTTCATATTTAGCTCAAGCTTCTGTAATATCTACATATAAATTTATGAAAAATGTAATATGAATTATATCCAGAATGATGATCTTGAAACAAAGAATTTGAATCAGTAAAGGAATATCTAACCTATTTGTACACATTCATTAAGCTTCTACTGGCTATAAGCTATTGTATTCATTGTTCTGGGGCATATAAAGAAATTTTAGGTGTGTGTGTGTGTCTGTCTGTTTCTGTGTGTGTGTGTGTGTGTGTGTGCGCGCGCATGCGCACGCGCGCGCGAGTGTGTGTCTGTGTGTGTGTGTGTGTGTGTCTATCTCCCTATCTCCCACCTTGCAACACACATTCTCACTGGGGATGAAATATTGGGCCTTGGGCACACATTCTACCATTGAGCTATATCCCTGGCTCTAGGATATAGTCTTCACTAGGGAATGGAATAATACTGGACTACTTAATAGCAAGGACCTTGAAAAGCCACTTCCCCTCCCTTTAAATATGTAACCTTAATTAGTCATCATGAAAATCCTGTGAGATAGGCGGTATGATTCTCAGTTTGTAGTGGTTTAAGAAGGTGAGCCTTAAATCCTCCACTTTCTAGCTCTTGGGAAACTCATTCTCCATACCTCAGTTTCTTCATCTGTAATGGGAGAATAGTAGTAGTCCTCTATTTTGTGGAGTTGTGTAATTAAATAATGTCATAATTATAAAGCACTTAGAACAGAACCTAGCAATGTCAATAATTTAGAAAATTCCAAACTCAATATATGTTAGCCATTACTGTTTCTTATTATTAGGAAACATACAAGTTAAAATGCCCAACATTACAATAGAATCTTTTTTTTACTCCAGAACACTTACTTTGGGCATTTAAGTCTGGTTACAGCAAACAAGTGAAGGCAAAATATACTAAGTGACAAAGTAATATTAAGTACTGTAACATACAGCATACATGTGGGTTTTAATCTATAATAGAGAGAGGGTAGAAGTTTCGAATGCCTTTATGATAAAATGAAAGGAAGGGAAGAAGTTAATAGATTACCATAACATCTTCCTGGTCTACCACTTTCCATTATTGTTACTTTGTACATACACATCACCAGAAAAATACTTGTAAAATTTGTTGCATATTACTTAAATTCCCTACTTAACATACTTCAGTAGTAATGATAGTTATTTTCAGTTATATATTATGTGCTAGGGTAGGAGTCAGTAAACTTTCTGTAAAGAAACAGATGTAAGTATTTTAGCTTTTGGGGTCATATCTTCGTTGAGCCAGGTGTGGAAGCACATGCCTGTTCTCCCAGTGACTTGAGAGGTTTAGGTAGGAGGGTCACAAGTTCAAAACCAGCCTCAGCAACTTAGTGAAACCCTGTCTCAAAAAATAAAAAGGACCAGGGGTATATCTCAGTGGTTAAGCACCCCGGGGTTAAATCTCCAGTTTACCTCCACTACAAAAAGATCTTTGTTGTGATTTTTTTTTCTTTTTAAACAATCATTTAAAAACATGAAAGTCATAAACTGCTGTTAAATGAGATTATAAACAGTTTGCTAATCCCTGTGCTAGGAGATTTACATGAAATAAGTGGTTTCTTCTTGTTACAGTCCTGTTAAAATTGATATTAATAATCCCTGTTTTACAGTTGAGGATGCTTAGGAAAGTTTATGAACGTCAAATAGTAAGTGAAAGATTCAGAATTAGGTCACTGCAATTCTTAAACCTGTGTACATTCCAGTGTATCCTGTTGTTTCCTACTACTTTTTTAGAATATGATGCGGATTTTATAACATTTTAAATAAGGCCTGTAATGATCTTGTTTTTTGCTTACCTCTTCAGTTTTTTAAGTTTTATTTTTGGAGATACCAGGGATTGAACTCAGGGGCACTTGACCCCTGAATCACATCCCCAGCCCTATTTGGTATTTTACTTAGAGACAGAGTCTCATTGAGTTTGCTTAGCACCTCGCTTTTGCTGAGGCTGGTTTTGAACTCTGGATTCTTCTGCCTCAGCCTCCTGAGCCGCTGGGATTACAGGTGTGTGCCACTGAGCCCGACATCTCTTCAGTTTTATTATTATAAATAACTTTATAATTATTTGTAAATAACAATAGTAATCTTTATTCATTTTAAAACTCTTTCCTCACATATTCTTTAGCTTAGCCATAACAAATCACTTTTTTGTTTGGTTTATGCTTTATATATGGCTACAATATCTTGTACTTTATTTATTTATTTTGGTATGGGGGGGATTGAACCCAGGGATGCTTAATCACTGTGCCATATCCCCTGCCCTTTTATTTGAGATGGGGTCTTGCTAAGTTGCTTGGGGTTTTGCTAAGTTTCTAAGGTTGGCTTTGAACTTGTGATTCTCCTGGCTGAGACTACTGAGCTGCTAGGATTACAGGTGTGTGCTACCACATCTGGTGATTCCTTGTACTTAATGACCTCACTGACTTACTTCAGTAATTCACCTCAGGTGCTCCCTATTCCAGGAAACCTTACCTGACATTTCTAGTCTTTGCTTTATGATTTTTCTCTGTGCTTCTTTAGCATCCTATGCATTCCTCTTTTATGAAATTTACCACATTGTCTTGTATTTACCTGGTTTATATCTTGTTTTTTCTGTTAGACTGTGAGATTTTTAAAGATTTTCAATACTGGGAATTGAACCCTGGGTTGTGTGCTTGCTAGGCAAACATGTTACTGATGAACTGTATGACTGTACCCACTTTTTTTTTTTTTTTTAATTGTATTTTGAGACAGGGCCTCACCAAGTTTTCCAGAGCTGCCTCTAACTTGTGATCCACCTGCCTCAGCCTCCTAAGTAGTTGGGATTACAGGCGTATACCACTATGCCTGACCAGACTGAGATTTTTAAGGGTACAAGATTGTGTATCCCTGACCTTTATAACTCAAATGTTTGACACATATAATAGGGGCTTAATATAACATTTGACATAAAATAGGGACTTAATAAGTATTTATTAAGTGAACAATCAAATGGCATTGTAAACTGAAAATTAGGTCAAGAAATATAGTTACAGAAAGATGAATTCAGATTCAAGGTGAGTGGGAAAGTAAATTTCTGGCTAACTTCCAGTGCTTGAGTGGAATTGTGAGGCTAATCTAAGGCAAATCAAAGCGTGATTATGGAGGAGTTTGAATTCTTACATAAGGAATTTTAATTTTGTCCTTCCATCATTGGTTGAAAGATTACAACTCTATGAAATCTTCTATATGTTCTTGAAATTCATAAACTGGGGTCTCTTATTTATATTCAAGTTTTATGTTGTAATATTTTGCTTTAGGACTGGGGTTGTAGCTCAGTGGTAAAGCATTTGCCTAGCATGTGAGAGGCACTGGGTTCAATCTTTAGCACCACATAAAAATAAAGATTTTGTGCCCATCTACAACTAAAAGAACATAAATATTTTGCTTTATATATTTATAAGCTATTCATTAACCTATTCATTAGTATTTTTATTTGTATTGTGGCTCTGAAATCTCATAATTATCAGTATTATTAAAGACATTGGGAACCAGTGAATGATTTTGATCCAGTTGGTGGCTGTTTGAAATGTGTTTATTTATTTATTGTGGTGGTAAGGATTGAACAGAGCTTTGCACATTCTAGACAGTCACGCTATCACTGGGTTGTATCTCCAGTGCCTGTAATTGATTTTTTTTTTTAATTTTTAAAGAAGATTTATCTGGTTGAGGTAACAGAATCAGTTGGAGATGGGAATACAAGGAGGAAAGACATTTTTAAAAAGTTAAAAGTGATAAGAAATACGTTTATGTTGGCTAGAATGGAAAGAAAACTTTTAAGTGACATTGATTCTGTATGAAGAAGACATGATAATGGGGATAACAAGGAAGAGATAGTTTAGCTAAAAAAATATTATGAAGTTTGTGTTAGACAAATTGGTGTGATTTCTGTTTGAGTGATTTTTATTATTACCTGAATTTAGGTCCTTCTTACTTTATGCTTGATAATTTGAATATCTTCATGATTGGCTTTCCTTCCTGCCTCTCATTCGTGGGTTCTAAATCTTTGTTATTGTGAATTCCATGGGCAGTCTGGGAGAAGGCTGTGGATCCTTTCTAGAATAATAATCTTAAATGAATGAAAACATAAATGGGATTGAAAAGGAACCTGTAATAGATATTGAAATACATAAAAATGAATTTTGATACAGTGATATGTGCTTTTTTATTTAAATTAAAGTATTTAAATAACAAGATCTAGCAGTGAGTCTAATGACTTACCCTAATTTTGAAGGAATGATGCATTTAGATGCTATTTTGAAATTTCGGTTACAATTATAATGTGAAATGAAAATGTGTCACAGGTATGGCTAAATCTACTATGGTAGGTTGTCCATATCTGTGTGAAAGAGGTACTACATTTTAGGTAGAAGTTAGTGAAAACAGTGATGTAATTTTCTTTCTATACAAATTCACAGGTTTTCTGAGATATTTATGCATACTAGCATCATAATTTTTGCTTGTGTCGTCTCCTTGTTTTACTCTATTTTGTGTTTTTATTGCTTCATGTCTGGCTTTGGAAGTAATATGTGCTCTTAGTTAAAAAAACAAAACAAAACAAAAAAACCCCAAAATGATACTGAAGAGCATACTTTCCTGGTTATTTTACCTCATGGTGATCAAGACTATTAGAAATGTGATATGACTTGTTCCTGAGCTGTACTTAAATAGCCACATAAGCATTGTATAGATAGAATCATACTATGTGTAATGTTTTTTACTTGCTTTTTTCATTAAAACTTATCACAATCATTTTTTCCATTAATTAATGTACTTCATATTTTAAAAAAGATGTATAGAATTAAAAAAAAATTGAAACTGAAAATGGTGGTACACACATGTAATCCTAGGTAAATGCAGGCAGAGGCAGGAAGTTCCCAAGTTTGAGGCCTACCAAGGTAAATAAAATAGAAAAGGGGTGTGGATATGGCTCATTGGTAGAGTACTTGTGTATTATGCATGAGGCCCTGGGTTTAGTTGCCAGCACTGAAAAATAATTATGATACACATTACAAAACTTAAAATTAACCATTTTAAAGTATATACTTCAGTGATTTTAGCATGATCATTATTGTGAACACCACTAGTAGCAAATTCCATAATATTTCCACCGTTCCCAAAAGAAACCTCATATCTAATATCAGTTCCAATTCCCCTGTCTGCTGGCATCTACCAACTATGAGTTTTTTGTTTCTATGAGTTCGCCTATTTGAGGCATTTATTATAAGTAGAATTATACAAACCCATTATGGTGGTGCATGTCTGTAATTGCAGTCACTCAGGAGGCTGAGGCAGGAGGAATGCAAGTTCCAGGCTAGCCTCAGCAGTTTACTGAGGCCCTCAGCAACTTAGCAAGACCTTCTCTCAAAATAAAGAGGGTTTGGGATATAGCTCAGTGGTAAAGTACCCTTGGGTTTAATCTCTAGTACCCAAAAAAGAATTATACAATATGTGATTTTATGTCTGACTTCTTTAAATTAGCACAATATTTTCAAGATTAATCCATGTTGTAACATGTAATATTACTTAATTCCCTTTTATGGCTGAATAAAATACAGTATATACATATGTATATGGTTATTTTTGGTTATTGTAAATAATTTTGCTGTGAACATTTATATACATGTTTTTATGTGGACATGTTTCCCATTTTTCGTGTGTATGTGTGTGTGTGTGTGTGTGTGTGTGTGTGTATGGAATTGTTGATCGTATAGTAATTCTGTGTTCAACTTAATTTAATTTAATTTCAAGATGGGGGTCTTCCTAAATTACAGATATGTGCAATTGTGATGGGCATTTTGCACACATTTAAAAAATACATTTCTAGAAGTGGACTTGTTAGATTAAAATAAGTACACATTTAAAATTCTGATACATCTTGTCAGACTGCCCTTTAGAAATGTTATATAAAATTATATTGGCACCAGTTGTGTAATAGATGCCTGTTTCTCCAAAACCACAGATTAATCTTTGCCATTCTGATAATAAAAATCATATATTTTAAAATTTGTAGTATGTTTTGCTAATAGTGGGATTTTTTTCCCCCCACAGATTTATTCTTTTGTGAATTATCTATCTGATCATTACCTTTACTCCAAATTTGTCTATTAGGAGTGTTGATAGTTCTTACAAATCAATAAAAAGAAGCTATTTAAATTTTAAAGACCTAACCTTATTGTATATTATGAATATTGCAGATATTTTTTCCATTTCCTGTTTATCTTTTGACTTCATTTTGACTTTGCTTTTTGCCTTATAGATATTAAATTTTTTAATATTTAACCTGTCTTTTTGTGGTCTTTGCCTTGCTTAAAAGAGTTTTCTGTACTCCCAAGACTGTAAAATTATATTCTGCCATTTCTTTTAGGAATGTCTAAAATTAGACTTGGCATGGCTTAGTGAAAGTGTACATTTTGTAGTTGGAATTGACCTGTGTTCAAATTCCAGCCTAGTCACTTATTACCTGTCAGGTGTTGGATGTTTCATAAATTTCTGCATATCGCAACTTCCTCATTTGAAAAATGACGGCTAATATTTATTTATTTCATCATTTTTGTGAAATTAAATATGCAAATTGTGTAACATACTATCTGGGCACATGCTGAATGTTTTCTTCTCTCTCTCTCTGTCTTCCTTACTTAAAATCTGGTCCAGAAGATAGGAGAGTGGAAAGTTTCAAGAAATGGGAGTATGGTCCTCAGTTTTCAAAATTGGATAAACCCATAGGATGAATTATGACTGAAAAGGAGATTGAAACTTCACTTAGTAATTATGAAGCCATTTATGTTTAATAATATTTTTCAATAGCATGAGTCATATTTTACTCGGATGAACACTAAATAAATGCATACAACATACATAAAGGATGTGTGCATATGTTACATGTATCTACCATTATTTATTATATTTCAGAAATAGCTGTAACCTTTTCCTCATTGTTAGAATGTTAGAGGATAAGAATAATAATACTAACACATGTATTTATATTGTATATAAAAATTGTACACAAATTTGGATTATTTTTACTATAAGTTACAAATTATAGTATTTGTAACACTTCACAGTTAATTGTCAACTTGGTTAAGAATTGCTTCATTCAAATTTTAGTGGTTCTTTTATGAAATTTACATATATTCTTTATTAAATTACAGTGATTTGTAAACAGTGTTATATTTTCTTTGTGGAAAGTAATTTTAAATACGTTTTGGAAAGAGGTGGGAAATAGATAAATATTTATGAAAATCTATGAAAATCACTGTTTACATTTTTCTCCTACAGTTTTAGGGCAGGGACAATAGTTCTGTCATAGGTTTTGGATAAAGATCTTTAAAATATTATGTTTCCCTCTTTTGTCTTTTGACAAAGTAATTTCAAAATAAAATTTTTTTAAATTAAAAATAATTAAGACTTTTTTCCAATTGTAGTAATAATGGACATAGACCATACGTAATGAGGTTTCAAAACCAGATATCAAATTCTATTCTTTGACTCTCTGAAACTGCTTTTTACTCCTAGTATGTTGTATATACACCATCATTATTTTGTTAGCTTCAAAACACGAAGAAGGAAATTCTGTGTTAGTGAGGAACAAAACAGGAAATTTTGGTCCTCATTGATCTTTGATGAATTTGTCATTTCAGCTGTAGGACTGAAATTTGAAAGACAAACGTATTTAGTATGCTTTGCTGCTTTTGCATAGTATCTACCTGCCATTAAAAAAAAAAAAAATCCAAGTGAAGGACTGTTACCTTTTTGGGAAGTGATGCTCTTCTTTGACAAAGTCTGAGTATCTGTATTTTTCAGTGGCAGGATTTTGCTTTCACATAAGGGCCAAAGTATCCTTTTCCTGGAACCAAGCTTGACTCAAAGTCTTTGTAACTTCTCATGTTCTTTATCCTTTTTTAAAAGAACTATTTTAGGAACTATTTTAAAGTTGACACCCCTTCCTTCAAACCTTTTCCGCTAGTTACAAAGCGTTACCTTCTTGGCAGTTATTTATATGAATAGAGTGGATACTTTGCAGTAGACATTTGTTCATGCCAAAAAATTAATGGTTAGTGCTTTGTTTAATGCTGTCTGTTTGGGATCAATGTGAGTCAGCATTGGAACTTCCTTTCTTTTGAATTTTTTCATAATTAAGATTTGACAGGGCTAAGGTGTTAGCTTAGTGGTAAAGTGCTTGCCTAGCATGTGTGAGGCACTAGGTTCAATTCTCAGCACCACACATAAATAAATTAAAATAAAGGTCCATCAACAACTTAAAAAAAAAGAAGAAATTGTTGGCATTCTTTGGAAGCCTTTCCTTGATGGAGCTTTTCTTTGTGCTTATATTTTACCCTGGACAGTTGGTTACTACAAGCTTTTCCTGTTTTATTCTTACCATTTTAAAAAATATTTATTTTAAATTATGTTTATTTATTTTTATGTGGTGCTGAGGCCTGAACCCAGGCCTCATATGTGCCAGGCAAGCCCTCTGTCACTGAGTCACAACCCCAGCCCTATTCTTACCATTTTTAATGGAGGCTGGTAGATTAATTAATTGGTTTTGGTACTAGGGATTGAACTCAGAGGTACTTAACCTCGGAGCCACCCCAACTCTTTTTATTTTTTATTTTGAGACAGAGTGTCTCCTAGGTTTTCTAGGGTCTTATAAAGTTGCTGAGGGTGGCCTGAACTTGTGATCTTCTTATCTCAGCCTCTTGAGTTGCTGGAATTACAGGTGTATGCCACCACGCCTAGCTGAGATTTGTAGATTTAGATAGGGCTTTTATCCTTAAACCTTGGTTCTCAGAATAGTAATATTACTTTTAACGTCACTTTATATGTATATTTTATTGTGTTCATGTGACACTGGAGCATTTATTATTTGGTTCAGGTCAAAAATATAGGATGGTTATAATTGTTACTTTCAGACATTCATATTTTCAAAATTTTGTGTTCACATTTTAACCTAAAATATATTTTTTTTCAAAGAGAAGCTAAAGTAATTCAAAAAGTTATTTGTTTTGAAAAGAGTTCATTAAACCTGTATTTTTGATACTGTCAGCTTTAGTTTTCTTTTAAAAATGTCTTTATTTTTATTCATTTATTTATATGTGGTGTTGAGGATCGAACCCATTGCCTCACACATCCTAGGCAAGTGCTCTACCACTGAGCCACAACCCCAGCCCTAGGTTTAGTTTCTAGTAATTAAAGCCAAACAATATCTTAAATTATTGTTTATTTTTTGGATATAGTTCAGTCATACAGGTGATTGCTTATATAAACAAATATTATATTTGTGGAATATTAAGTCATTGATTTTTATATACCACTATAGAGCAAAGCCTGAGATTGGAAGCTGGGAAAAGGAAAAAAGATGACATATTGGCTGTAGGGTTACTTCAAGTTTTTTTTCCCCCCATTTAAATATGGTGGACTGAATTTAATTTGTCTAGTGGATTGTTGCTTTGAGGAAAGAACTCTCATATTCATGATATTCTTGCTTTTTTTTTTAAAAATAATGTGACTTCTTTAGATGATGTGTGATACTTTTATAGGTGTCTTTGCAGCTTGTCTCAGTTTATGTCTGAACATAATTTATTTTTGACTTTGTTTATAGCAGCAAAGATGTTTTCATTTCTGATGGGTTTGAAGAAACAGTCTGTTCTATGGGATTGTTGTTTATTCATCTTTCAGTTTATACAGCCAGGGCAGGGGATGTAGCTCAGTGATAGAGTACTTACCTATTTGAGTGAGACTCTGGGTTTGATCTTTAGCACTGAAAAAGGGGAAGGAGAGTTACTCATTGGATTGCCAGTTGATTTAGAATACTTTTCTTTGGGTGGTAGGTTTTTTTTTTTTTTTTTTTTTTTTTTTTTTTTTTTTTTGTGAGGGAGTGTACTGGGGATTGACCCCAGGGCTGCTTAGCCATTGAGCCACATCCCCAGCCTTTTTTTGTATTTTATTTAGGGGCAGATTTTCGCTAAGTTGCGAGGCTCACTTTGAACTTGTGATCATCCTGCTTTGGCCTTCTGAGCTGCTAGGATTACTGGAGTGCGCCACCTCATCCAGCAATACTTGTTATTAATTAACAGTTTCAAGGGAGAACTTGTAGTAAACTTTTCTATTTTTAAAGTCTGGACAACCTTGTAAATAGACTACTCTTCTGTGTTTTCACTGCCCTTTAACTTTAGTTGGAAAAGAGGGATTCAAAGGAGAAATTGCAGTAGTTGTTTAAAGTGACCTTTGATTATCAATATATTAAGGAGAATGCTGGAGAACAGACATATAACTTTGCATGTTGATCCTTGAACATATGCAAGTACGTATTGAATATATCTGTTTTGACTACAGTAACATCTTGAGTACATAGTAGGGTGGAGACTGTTCTCCTTAATTTTCTGTACTACCTATGTAACAACTGCTCTTCTGAGAGGAATTTGAGCTATTTTGGAGTTTGGCTGACAGAATTTGGAGGACGAGGTACAAATAAAAAATAAAAACATCAAACTATTTTTCTGATTTATATTTTTCAGTGTCTATATTAGTTACTGAAGGAGGAAATGAAGAAAACTGTTAGTGTTAGAATTCATAGGGTAATGGCAACATGGTTTCCTTTGTGTTATTACTAAATCTGTTGAATAGTAAGCTTCACTGTAATTGGTGTATAATGTTTGTTGTTCATATGTCAGAAAAATGAACTCTTTGATTACTGTATGCTCCAGGTTATGGATTTAGGGTGTGATAATAATAGGATTTGGGTCTCTAGACATATTGTCATCTATCCTGCTAATTTCCCTCCTGTGTCTTTGGGTTTTCTGAGCTGTACTTACAAATAAAAACAATTGAATTGCCAATTTAATATGTAGGTCTTCTACTCCTTGGCTTTCTGGCTTCTACATCAGTTTTTAAAAAACCAGTTTGCTGAAATTTCCAAAAATGTCTGTTTTCTTTCATTCAGCACAATTATTTTGAAATTTATCCATGTGGCCCTGTGTGTCAATAGTTCATTTTTTTTATTGCTGAATTCATTATATGGACTTGTCACTATTTATGTATTAGCCTCTTGTTATATATTTGGGTTGTTTCTGGTTTTTTTTGGCTTTTAGAATAAAATTGCTAAGAACATGTATGTTTAATTAAATCATTGGGGTGAACATGTTTTCTTTTTCTTTTTTACTTTTTTTTTTTTGGTACCCGTGATTGAACCCATGGGTGCTTAACTATTGAGCCACATCCCCTGCTCATACTCCCCCTTTAAATTTTTTTTTTTTTTGGAATAGGGTCTTTCTCAGTTGCTTAAGGTCTCTTAGTTGCTGAGGTTGGTTTCGAACTTGTGATCCTCCTGCCTCAGCTTTCCTAGCTGTGTGATTCAAGTGCACCACTGTGCCAAGCTCATGTTTTTTTCTTTTGTTGGGGTGGGGATGGTACCTGGGTCAAATGGTAGATATATGCTTAAGTTTTTAATAAACTGCTAAATGGTTTTCCAAGGTTGTACTATTTTGCACTCGATAGTATATGAGAGTTCTACTTGCTCCATATTGTCAATTTTTTAAGATAGGAATGTGGTAGTATTTTATTGTAGTTGAATTTTATTTGTCCTGTGACATTGAATATTTTATCATGTGCTTCTTTGCCATCCATATATCTTCTTTGATGAAATACCTGATAAATTTTTTGTTCATAATTTGGAACTTCTGGTACAAGGTCGAATAAAATTTAAAGGAGGCATGCTTGCTTTTTTTTTTTTTATTTTAGGAGGAAAACATTCAAAATTCTATCGTGAAGTTTTTTCATTAGTGCCATTTATGAGAATAAGTACATTCCCTTTATTTTTTTAAATGACAATTTTTCTTTCTTTTTGCCATGCCTGGAATTAAACCCAGGGCCTGTAGCATGCTAGGCAAGTGCTCAACCACTGAGCTATTATCATAACCACTGTACCATTATCACCACCCTCACCCCTCCATTTTTGAAATGGAGCTCGTACCAAGTTGCCCATTCTGGCTTTGAACTCAGAATCCTCCTTCCTCAACCTCCTGAGTAGCTGGACTTATAGGTATGTGCCACGATTCTCAGAAAGTTTTTCTTTTAAAATAGGAATTGATTGTTAGATTTGCCAAGTGCTTTTCATGATATACTGAGATCATATTTAAAAATAAAACAACTCTGATAGGTGAATTATATTGATTTTTAAAAAATGGTAAACCAATCTTGCATCCCTGGGATAATTATCATTTGGTAGGATCTGTCATTTTTTAAAAAAATGTATTGCTAAATTTTATTTGCCAGAATTCTAAAAATAATTTTGCATCTGCTTCTGTGAGGTATGTAATTTTCTTATACAGCATTGATCTGTTTTTCGTATTAGGGTAATACTTCGGCTTCATGGAAGAGTTTATGTAGAATTGCTAGTATTTTTTTTTCTGTAAAGACTGTAATCAAGAGTTTGGGAACTATTGGACCATATGATCTTCTCTTTCCTTCTATTTGTAAAATTTTAATTCTGTCCTCCTATGATAGATGTATACATTTTTATAAAACAACTTCTAGGTCTTGTTAATAAATGAACATTCTTGGAAGTATAGTAAATGAGTAAATAAACTTAGCAATAGCACAGAAAAAATCAGCGTTTTTCTTTTTTTTTCCAGTGAAGCAGAATTGACTTCATGAGATTTAGGATTTATAGGACAACTCATATACTTGAGTTGTACTGGTTCATTTTCAGGAACTTTACAAGCTAGTTATTAAGCAATCTATTGAAAATTAAAAGTAGTAAAATGATATAAACAAAATTAAATATTAGAAACAAAGTTTCACTGCTTAATTATTTATTATCTGTGTTCTTCAGATTATTTACATTTAAAATACAATGTAATGTCAGGCTGCTCGCTGTTTTCTTGTAGCTCCTTATTCATGGATATTTCCTTGGTAGCTTGAAATCTTCCATGAGCTATCAAGCCATAAAAAGATACAAATCTGAAAATGCCATTGTGTGGGACAGTCTTCCTTCCCTCCCTCCTTTCCTCCCTCCCTCCGTTTTTTCTCTCATTCATTCTTTCTTTCTCCTCTGTAATGGGGATCAAATTTAAGGCCTTGAATATTTTAGACAAGCATTCTACAACTTGGTCTATCCTTGTCCACAAGTCACAAATGCAGGTGGGAGTATTTGCACCACAAAAACAGATGAATGTGGGACTGGGGATATGGCTCAGTGGTAGAGTGCTTGCCTAGCATGTGTGAGGCATTGGGTTTGAGTCTCAGCACCATATAAAGATTAATAAATGAAGTAAAGTATTGTGTCCATTTACAACTAAAAAAATAGATGAATGCTTTAAACATATTTAGTATGTTGGTTTTCTAGACTTAAAAGTAATAAGAGAAGCTGGGCATGGCATGGTGTGGTTGCTTGTAATCCCAGCAGTTAGGAAGGCTGAGGCAAGAGAATTGCAAGTTTGAGACCAGCCTTAGCAATTTAATGAGGCTCTAAGCAACTTAGTGAAACCTTGTCTCAAAATAAAGAGGGCTGGGGATGTAGCTCAGTGGTAAAGTGCCTTTGGTTTAATCCACAGTAATCCCCCCCCCACCAAAAAAAAAAAGAGGGGAGGAAATCATAAAAAATTAAATCAAAATTTAATATGTTGCAACTTTTTTTTTTTTTAATTAAAAGTTTTTAAGACAGTCTTGTTAAATTGCCCAGGCTGGCCTTGAACTTGAGATCCTCCTGTCTTAGCCTGTGGAGTCCTGGGAATTATAGGTATGTGCTACAATGTCCAGCTTAATTTCTTTAAGAATGTGACAACTGAAGCAGTAAAGGATATAGACCCATTTTGATGTTCTACTAGAAGAAACACTGTTGAGCAGAAGTAAAAGGGAATGAAGGAAGGTGATCTAGGAATGGTAGTTTCATGTTTATTATTAAACTTTTATGGGTGAAAGTTTTTCATATTAATAAAATGATCAATAGCAAAGAGTCAGGAATAAACAGATTTTTAAAGCTTTCTCTATCTGTACTTTGCTTACCAATACAATACCCTCTGCTGGCTCCAGTGATACTTTAAGCAATCCTGAAATACTACACTTGTTCCTCTTTTCATGTTGTATATTATCTTGGTGCCTTTTTTTGTTTTTGCCTTGTCTATGTCTACCTCATTCGCCAACCATGAGGGAAATTCTGATTCCTTTTCATTCTTTAGGACTCAGCTGTGTGTGTGTGTATGTGTGTGCATGCACACATGTGCACGTGCCAAATCTTTGTCAGCATTGGATGTTGGGGATTATAGGCATGTAATACTGTCCCTGGTTTGTCAGTTTTAATAGGTGTGTGATGGTATTTCACTGTGGTTTTGAGATGCATTTCCCTGATGCCTAATGTTTGAATGTTATTCCATGTGCTTATTTGCTGCCCATGTATCTTCTTTGGTGAAGAGTCTTTTCAAATCTTGTGTGAATTTTTATACCTGGATGCTGGGGATCAAATGCAGGGCCTTCCACGTACTAGCTGAGCGCTCTTAATATTGAGTTATAGCTCCTTGGTATTTTTTTTTTTTTTGCAAGTTCTTTATATATTCTTATGTGTTTCTCAGATGTGTTCTCAATATTATGACCTCTCATTAATTGTTCAAGTAGAAGTTTTAGATGTTTATGAAATCTAGTTTTTTAGATCATGCTTTTTGTTTTACTTTTAAGAAATCTTTGCCTAATGCAAGGTCATTTTTTTCTTATGTTTTCTTGTAGAACTTTTATTTTGGCTACTAGGCATTGAACTCAGGGGCACTCAACCACTGAGCCATTACCTTTCTCCTTTCCCCCTCCATGACAAATAGACCACTCCTTCACCCCTTTTCAGATCCTGAAGATTTCTGCAATTATCTCTCATTCACATAAAATTACTTCTGGATTACTTTTGTAAAGTTATATAATAACCAGTAACATCTTAATCTAAGTTAAATATACTGTTATGTGTTTAATTTAGTTATCTTAGTCCCATTCCCCAATATAGACCATTTAAAATTTGTTATTGTCCTGGGAACTCTACTCTTTCCACCTGTCATTGAGTATTCTACATGTTATCTGTTTTTCATCACTCTTACCCTTCTTTATAAGAATACAATTATTTAAATGTAAAATATTATATAACTTTCTTTTTCAAGTAATACCGTGAACGTGGTATATGTTTCCTGAGGACTACACGATTGTCCATCTTGTTCACCAAAAGTGGTATATGCTTCCTGAGGATTATACAATTGTCCATTTTGTTCACTTTGAAGCCCTACTCCTCAATATAGTATATGATGGTGGTAGTTGTGCAATAAATATTTCTTGAATAAATGTTAAACTGGTCAGAAATATGAGACTCCAAAAGTCCAAGAGCTGTTTTCCTCCTAATGACTGAGTGACTTTACTATCATAAAATATAGGTTTTATTTTGTTAAGAGTAGTCACAGAAGCTGCAGATGTTGGGAAAACTAGGAATGAAGTTCTTTTTTGTATGTTTGTACTTATTTATCATCTGTAGACTTTAAATAAGTAATGAAAGAGCAGTCTCATTCAGAGCCCATTGAAGGGAAGTGGAATGAAATTGATAATTAAATTTTTCTTTATCTTGGAGTGTAAACTAGTTTTTGAAGTCTATCAATTTTTAATCTTTTTAATTGTGGGTATTGGTGATAGAACTCAGTGGTGTTTTACCCAAGAGCTACATCCCCAACCCTTTTTATTTTTTATTTTGAGACACGGTCTTGCTAAGTTGCTTAGGGCCTCACTAAGTTGCTGAGGTTGGCCTCAAACTTGCAGTCCTCCTCCCTCAGCCTCCCAAGTTACTGTGATTCCAGCTAAATCTTTAATTTTGTCAGTATGAATCTACAGTAGGCAGTGTGATTTGCTAGGTGCATTTGAAATGATTGTTTATCATTTAAATGATACATTTTGTTATTTTAAAATAGGGTTTTATAATATGCTTACAAGGTAAAATGTTGATTCTGAGAACCTGATGGAAAAATAATGTTAATTCCCTGCATTTGAGTCCTCTAATTTTTAATACTACAGTTGAAAACCTGATGTTTGAGGCAATAGTGATTATCAGAACTATAGTCGCTACTAAATTACTGAATTAACCCAAATGAAAAATGTTTTAACTTACATAAATTCGTTTTAAAGGATTAAGGCTTGTGTTTCTATTGGCATTTTAATCAAATCCAAGAGAGATTTCTGACTCTGAATATGTCCTTATTAATATTATTTTGGTTTTTAGACCCTACTTGACTTGCAGACTTGACTCCAGTATAATAATAGAGTATTTCAGTATACCTTTCTCTCTAGTAGATAGGTCATCTACTCTAAACTCTGTAAATAATCTTCAAAACCCCAAATTATTAATTAAATGGATTTAATAGACATCTTTTGAATATTTCCTCCAACAATAACTGAATTCACTTTCGTCTCAGCTGCTCATGAAACCTTGTTCAAAGTAGATCATATTTTTCTTATCTAAACAGACCATATTAGGCTACAAAGCAACTCTTAGCAAATATTAAAAAAACTGATATAATTCCTTGCATCTTACCATATTAAAATGGAATGAAGTTATCAGTCAACATCAAGAAAAACTACAGAAACTATATAAACACATGGGGATTGAACAATATCATTTTGATTGATGAATGAGTCATAGAAGTAGTCAGGGGAGACATTTAAAAGATTTTGGAATCAAACCAGAATAGTGACACAACATACCAGAAACTTTGGGACACTATGAAAGCAGTTCTAAGAGGAAAGTTTATAGCTCTGAGTGCCTACATGAGAAAATCTGATGGACCCCAAATCAATCTATTGATTGATCTTAAAGCCCTAGACAAACAAGAGACAACCAATTTCAAAACCAGTAGAAGGAGGGGAATAATTAAGACCAATCTGAAATGAAATAGAGAATTAAAAAAAATACAAAAGATCAGTGAAACAGAGTTAGTTCTTTGGTAAAATAAACAATTTAATAAATCCTTAGCCAAACTAATCAAAAGAAACAGAGAACAGACCCAAATTGATAAAATTAGAGATGAAAAAGGAGATATTACCACAGATATCACAGAAATCTAGAGGATCATTAGGGATTACTCTGAGAATTTATACTCCAATAAATTGGAAAATCTAGAAGAAATGCATATATTCCTAGACACATAACCTATCAAAGTTGAACCAAGAGGAATTTAGAAAACCTAAAGTGATCAATAATAAGCAATGAGATTGAAGCAGCAATAAAAAGCCTTCTAAAACCTGGGACCAGATGGATACTCAGCTAAATTCTACCCAGGTCTGTAAGGAAGAACTAATGTTAGTGCTCTTCAGATTATTCCATGAAAGAGGTGGAACACTTACAAATTTGTTTTGTGAAGGCAGTCTCACCCTGATACCAAACCAGATAAGGACACATTAATGAGTAAAACTACACACCAATATCCCTGGAAGCATTACATGTAAAAACCATTAATAAAACATTAGTCAGACATATTTAAGAACATATTAAGAAGATTGTATATCATGACCAAATTAGTTTCATTCCAGGAATGCAGGGATGGTTCAACATACACATCAATAAATGTTATTAAAATAAATAATAAATAAATGTAATCTCTATATGAATAGAATTAAGGACAAAATCATCACATTGCCACTTCAATAGATGCAGAGAAAGCCTTCAACAATAGTCTGCATGATAAAACTATGGAGGAAACTAGGAATAGAAGGAACTTGCCTCAACATCAGAAAGTCTATATATGTCAAATTGAAAGCCAACATGGTGAATGGAGAAAAATCGAAAGCATTTCCTCTAAAATCAGAAGCAAGATGAGGATGTCTCCTTTCATGGTGCCTATTCAGTATAGTACTAGAAATTCTAGCCAGGGTAATTAGGCAAGGGAAGGAAATACAAAAAGGAAGGGATATAAACAGGAAAGGAAAAAGTCAAATTATTACTTTTGGCAGATGATTTGATCCTACATTTGGAATCTAGAAAACTCCACCTTAAGACTGCCAGAACTAATAAATTCAGAAAAGTAGCAAAATACAAACTCAACATACAAAAACCAATAATTTTCCAACATACCAATAACGGATTCACTGAAAAAGAAATCAGGAAAACAATCCGATTCACAAGAACCTCAAAAATAAAATACCTAGGAATAAATGTAACAAGACCTCTACAGTGAAAATCATAGAACACTGAAGGACATTGAGAACAACTCTAGAAAATGAAATGACTTCACACGTTCATGGGTAGGCAGAATTAATATTGTTAAAATGATCATAACCAAAAGTGATACACTTATTCACTAAAAATCCTCATCAAAATATCATTGTCATTCTTCAGAAAACTAGGAAAAAAACTGCTAAAATTCATAATGGAATAGTATTTTCTGTATTCTCTACATGTAACAAATTTTAGACAACAAAGTCTTCCATTCAGAATATTAAATTTAAATTTTACTTAGAAATAGTCCCAGTTTGAACACTTGGTTTAGTGTTGTGTGTGTGAAAATATAAAAGAGGAACCAACTACAAATACATGGTAATTGCAGATGATATGCAAAAGTTTAATTAGGCACAGAACTTTGTATCATTTGCTATACTTTGTTAGATCTGAAGTGAATTTATTTTCTTCCTTTTGCCAAAGCAGTAATTTTTATATTGGACTTCTTGAATAGGTTACTTTAGGGCCGTTTGTCATTTACTTTGTATGTGTCACATTTGAATAGTGGAGTAGTTGGTCATCATTGATGATTGTGTTGTGATTATGAAAAAGACTGCATAATATTAATTTTGATCAAGGTGGCCGTGTAACTTATCCAATTGGAAACCTTTGAAAGTAAAGAAAGAGTGATATTAATAATTACCTTAGAAGAACAGATAAAAATTAAGACTGTCAAACCAAGAAATGTAATCATCCAAATTACAGTGCTTTTGAGAGAAAGTATCAGAAACCATAACTCAAATTACCTTAGAAGGGAAATAGATACTGGCTTTTTTGGGATTACCATAGGTGTGATTCACTGAAGTGTGCAGCTTTCTCTGTTTTCTAAAACCGTTTTCTCCAGCTGGTGTTCCTTCTCTTTGTTGAAGGATTGCCCTCAGCAGTCTGGACTATATATTCTTTTTTATTTATGATCAGAAGGACAGAAAAGTCTGCTTTTCTCATAAGCATAGAATGCGTTTGAACTATTCTCTGGTCAAGGGGGGTGTCATGTACTGATTTGATATCTGAAATATCACTGAAAGAAATAAGAGAATTGCCTGATTCTTTTAGAGTAATATATTTAGGACACTGTTTGTAAGGTCAGGCTATCTAGGAAAGCAGTGCATCTAAATGAAGGTGAAGGAATTAAGAACCAACTATAATGTCCTCTTTGAAGTCTAGAGTCATTGCTTATTTGCATTTTACTTTAAGTGTCTTTTAATGTTTTCCTACAAGAGTCTAGCATGCTTAGATGATAAGTTTTCCTCAAATGAGAACTTTTAGTATAAAAAGACTTAGCCTGGCAATGGGAGAGAAAAAGAAAACTTTCCATCTCATTTTCTCTAGAAGACTATAATAATTATTGATGACCTTTTTTTTCCCCACAGACTAATAGGGATGCCAAAGGAAAAATATGATCCTCCAGATCCTCGCAGAATTTATACCATCATGTCAGCGGAGGAGGTAGCCAATGGGAAAAAATCTCACTGGGCAGAATTAGAAATCTCGGGTGAGTGGAACCTGAAGCATTTTATTTGAGATATACTAGTACAAATGAATAAGGGTATTGCTATTTTGATTTTAATTAGGTGGACTAATAGAAAGTATACAAGAATGCCAAGGTACTAGTTTTTGTTTTTGTTTTTTTTTTTAAATCTGTTACTAAGTATCTTTGTTCCCACCCTTTCTTTGAGATTAATTACCTTGAGTAAGAGTTACCATTTGGAATTGAGGATTATTGGACGTTCAGATTCTAAGTAAAACCAGGTTTTGTGATATAATAGATTTTGTTTCATTCTTTCAGAGTAATTTTGGCAAATTAAAATCTTTGCCATCCTCCTGTCACTTAAATGTTGGCAAAGAAGGAAACCTTCTTTGAAGGTTTGAATTGAAGCTATCCTAACAAATACATGATTACTGTGTTACAAGACCTCAATAAATGTTTGGGATTTGTTAAAATAGAATATAACATCAGACTAACTCAAACTGAAGTACATTCTACAAAATACCCACTACTAAGCCTCAAAATTATCAAGGTTGTGAAAAACGAGAAAAGAATGAAAAACTGCCATAGACCAGAGGAAATTAAGGAGATATAATGACTAAATACAAAATAGTAGCTGGAGTTGAATCCTGGAACAAAAAGGTGTAAAAACTGTTGAAATCCAAATAAAGTCTAGATTTTAGTTAACAGTAATATACCAATGTTGGTTTCCTGGTTTTGCCAAGTTCACCATAGTAATGTAAGATTCTAAAATGAGGAGTAAGAGATATGACTCCCTGTATTATTTTGGTAACTTTTGTGTAATTCTAAAATTATTACAAAGTAAAAAATAGATTGTAAGAAATGTTTTTCTTTTCTGAACTGCTATAGTGCAGATTATATGGGATGTGATTTTTCCCAGTAGGCTTTTGTTTGGAAGAGTTAAACTCACATCGTAATATCAATGGCAAGCATGGCAAGAATAACTCATACATGTAGCTAAAAGGTAACTGGGTGGATGACAGTTTGGCAGTCAAAAGAATATACATGAGCAAATCCTTCAGATCCTATTAGGTTAATCCAGGGTTTGTCAATCTTGTCATATTGACCTTTTGGACCTGATAATTTCTTGTGGTAGAGGGTCGTTGTATGCGTTGTAAGATGCTTAGTAGCATCTCTGATGTCTACCTAGTAGAAACCAGTAGTACTCTTTTAGTTATGAAAACCGCAAATGTTTCTAGATATTGTCAAAGTCCCCCGAGGAGCAGAATTTCTGTATGGAGAAACACTTGGTTAAACCCTGGGTAGAATTGTAATATGTTTCTTTCTTACCTAGAGTCTCTTCACTTGAAAACTTTGTTTAATAATTAAAATGCAAAATTTTTAGTTGACATTATAAGTTTGATTATAGATAGCAGGAAAGAACCTGTGGTAGAAAGAACCTGGACAGAAGTTAAAAGTGAATCTACTCCTCAGTAGCTATATGAAATAATATTTCCCCTTTGAGAATGATAATGAAAAATGATATATAATTAAAATATCACTTTACTTTTGTAAAGGAGCCTTCAAATAAATTATTTTGTACAAATAATACTTACTGTAGGCATGATAGGTAAGACAGCATCTCATCTTGTATGAACTGAGGCCAAATGATTTGTCTGGACTTACGTAGCTAATAAATGATAAAAAGCAGAACTCTGAGCCAGGTCTTATGATCTAGTGTATGTTCTATTCTAGGTATCAGTTGCTGATTGATAAAGCTAGATGTGCAACTATTTTCTTGAGGATGTTGCACTTAATGCAAAAAATCTTAAACCAGAGTTCTTAATCTCTAATTGCAAGATCAGAAGAAGATTCCTTTGGGAATACAGTGGTTTTTCTGATGGCTGATCTAAGGTTCATTCTAAATTATATAGTAGTTTATTCTTGTTTTAAAGTTTGTAGACTAATCCAGATTTTTGAAATGGACAAACCTTGCAGTAAAAATTATCATGTAGTATGTGAGAAAAACTTTAGTACGGAGTCAGACTTAAAAAAAAAAAAAAAGTCAAGATTCTTCTACCACTTGCTCAGTTAGCTTCGTTTTATCCATGAGATCTTACTCCAAGGGTCTCTACATCTTGCCATAACTCACTGAATACATGGAAGGTCTATAGGAAGGAGGGATTATTGGGTGAAAGTGACGAGAAATTAAAGTATGGTTGGGTGTGTTTAGAAGCAATTATTTAACCTTAAACACAAAATTAGAATGTCAAAGATAAAATATTTGTGTGCAGCTGCTGCTATCACTTTTTTTTTAAATTAAAATTTTTTTTTTGTAGTTGTAGATGGACAGCATGCCTTCATTTATTTATTTATTTTTGGTACCAGGGATTGAGCTCAGGGGCACTTAACCACTAATCCACATCCCCAGTCCTATTTTGTAACTTACTTAGAGATAGGGTCTCACTGAGTTGCTTAGTGCCTCTCTCTTGCTGTGGCTGGCTTTGAACTCACAATCCTCCTGCCTCATCCTCCGGAGCTGCTGGTATTACAGTGTGTGTCACTGTGCCTAGCTTATTTTATTTGTTTATTTTGATGTGGTGCTAGGGATCAGTCCAGTGCCTCACGCATGCTAAGCAAGTGCTCTGCCACAGAGCCACAGCCCCAGCCCCTGCTGTCATATTTTAGTCCTTGTGACTTAACCTTTTTCTTGGGCCTTGAGTTTTATGCATCAATATTTTGCCTTTCAGGTAGAGTGCGGAGCTTAAGTACATCACTTTGGTCATTGACACACTTGACGGCATTGCACCTAAATGACAATTTCCTTAGTCGCATTCCACCTGATATTGCCAAGCTTCATAATCTGGTTTACCTGGATCTGTCATCCAATAAACTCAGAAGTTTACCAGCAGAACTAGGAAACATGGTGTCTCTCAGGTGAGGAAATGCTTACAGATGTGACTTACTATATAAAATTCTAAATTTGCCAAATAAAAATATGGGATATTACTCATTTTTTGAAATATTTTTTATTTGTAGTTGGACACAATACCTTTATTTATTTATTTTTTAATGTGGTGCTGAGGATCCAACCCAGGCCCATGCATGTGCTAGGCGAGCGCTCTACTGCTGAGCCACAACCCCAGCCCTGGATGTTACTCATTTTATAGTGGGATTTCTACATCTTTGTGAAGATTGAATTTTAAGTACAGTGCATTTCTTTTTCTTCCTTTGTCAAAAGAAATTTTCTTCCTTTGTCAAAATCACTTCAATGAAATACAGACTTGAAGTGGGGTGAGATTAAAATATTTAGTAAGTCTCACTTAGGATCAAGTCTGATATAACTAATCAGAAATAATTGGAAAAATTGGTTTGCTTATAAATAAAATTTTTAGGGACATAACTATTATATAAGATAGCATATTTATATTTTATATTATAGCTCTTTAAGGGAACTGGAAAGCCTGACAAAATAGGTTTATTTCTAGTTCTTTCAGGATCCTGTAAGAATTTCTTCATAGGAGAAAAATTTTCAGGAATCTTAAGACCTTATATAAATGTTGCCAGTGAAAATAAACATTGCTTTTGTATCTTATCTGTTGAGTAATAATTTTAAAAAATTACTGTGATATGTTAAAAATTAAACAGACTTTTGTTGTTTATCATCCCTTACTGATTTATTGGTTTTGTCTTAGTTTTTCTGGTCATCTACTAATGAAGGTGCTCTTTATTTTTTCTATAGTTCTCTCGAAATTTCATAATCATGAACCTAGATCTTATCTATTATATCTTATTGTTATATATTCCATCCTGTGCTTTAATGTTTATGTTCTGTGTCAGTGATTGTTTATCAGAGTACTTGTCTTTTCATGTTTTCTATTTAGTTACCTTTTACTTCTGTGATACACTAACTTGTTCTTTCTTTTTTCTTTTTTTGTTTTCATAGTACTTTGACATAGATTGTAATCAATTATAAAAATCACGCAGGTTATTGGCCATTTATTGTGGTTTATTCCTAAAGTTTGTGTAAAAAACTTTTTTTTCTCTAAATTAAACTAGGTTTCAGTTGGAAACTAATGGTATTTGTCACTCTGATTTGCATATGACAGGCATTTTGGGTGAGAGAAGAGAGCATGGATTTAGCATGAGACTGATGTGCAGTTCCTATACTTCTGACTTTAATTTGTGCTGGGAAATGAGGAAATCATAGAAACACTGTTAATTGTGGCAGTTGCACATTTTGTAGTACTTTTAATGTTGCACAGCAGTTTTGGATTAGTATAGACAGATGCTTTGAATGTAAATATCACTCATGGTCTGTTAGAAAGTTAAGAATGGCAAATGTGGGGCTGGGGATGTGGCTCAAGTGGTAGTGCGCTCACCTGGCATGCATGAGGCAATGGGTTCAATCCTTGGCACCACATAAAAATAAAATGTTTTCATTAAAAAAAATGGCAAATGTGGAAATTAATAAAGCCTGGTATATTAAACTGAAACAATGTTTTTTTTCTTTAAACAGGGAATTGCTTTTAAATAACAATCTGTTACGGGTTTTGCCTTATGAACTTGGTCGGCTCTTCCAGCTACAAACTCTAGGTTTGAAAGGTGAGTTTTTTTTTTTTAAAGAGAGTTTTAACACTGAGTGTTAAGGTGTTCTGAGCCCTTAAAGGCCATTTTGGTTATCGTATAACCGAAAAATTTTAGTGTCATTTTAAGAAAAGTAGTTTTTTGGGTATCGAATTTAGCTTCCAGATTTCAGCATGTCATCATCTTAAACTTGTTGGGAAACGTTTTTTGTTTTGTTTATGTACTTTAATTTTGTATAAAACTCTAAAATTATTTAGAGAAGATATTTTTTCTTTTTATTATTACGGTAACTATAGCACATTAATTGTAGAAATTGAGTTTCACTGTGTGGAGATACTTTAAATTAATGCTGCAGTTCCCCACACCTGCTCTTTTAGGATGACTTTATCGTAAACCATAGTCCAAATGCCCCGTGTTTAGTTTTTAATGCACTAGATAAAATAATGACACATTATATGATTACAAGAGGGAAAACATTATAATAGTAAGAATTAGCTGTATCTGATTAGTGTAATTATTTTAAGTAAATACATTAATCAAAAATTTATGCTCCTGGGCTGGGGCTGTGGCTCAGTGGTAGCACACTTGCCTAGCATGTGTGAGGCACTGGGTTCGATACTCAGCACGACATACAAATAAATAAAATGAAAGTCTGTCAACAACTAAAAAAAAACAAACCCAGATAAATTTATGCTCCTGAGACTTTGAATTTTGCTTAGTTTGGGATAAAAGTAATCCTCATATCATATATATATAATGAAATTTGCATATGAAGAAGAGTTTATTTTTTAACAGAGGACTAAATACAAAATGCACTGTACTAAACATTTTATTCTGTGCTTGTGAGGAATAAACATCAAAGTTTTATAAAGTATATACTTTTAGATTTGTTTTCCTTTCTCAAAGATTATGAGTCTCCAGGAAAATGATCTATTTGTATTTTTTATATTCTATAATGTAGCATTGCAAATGATGTTTAAGTGAGAATGGAAAGAATACTGATATTATTGGCTAAAATGCAGAAATATTAGGCTTACTGTTGTATTTTCATAAATTAGATAGTTAAATGGATGGCCTGAATATCATGCTTATAGTTGATCCATAGGATTTTACTGGGATTTTTTTGTAATGTTGGAGAGGGAAAATACTTTATTGAAAATATTTTCTGAGGATTAGTACAGGACATTTGAGATTTAATGGTAATAGTTCAGGACATTTGAGATTTAATGGTTAAGACATTTTTCTGTTATTTCCTATATGTTAAATCTTATTATATAGTTAAAAGAGTATGGTGCAGCAAGAGGTAGAGTAGGAACAAGTCTATTCCTCTTTGTAAAGAAATTATGAAATGGGTTTTTTTTAAATAATGTTGGATTCATAAAATATGAAATTCACAGATTCCTACTGATTATAATAATTATAGTTCTTTGTCTTTAGAACCATTATTATTTTTTTATACCTTTATTTATTTATTTTTATGTGGTGCTGAGGATTGAACCCAGGGCCTTGCACATGCTAGGCAGGTGCTCTACCACTGAGCCACAACTCCAGGCCCAGAACCCTTATTTCTTTACACATTAATCAGAACAGCTATTTTTTCTTTTGATATTGATAGTACATCAGTGATAAATAAATAATTTATAATTGAACCTAGCAAACTTACCTTTTGTACCAGGCAGTTTTCCTAAAAAGTAATGTTAACATTTTTTCTTTTTCTTGTCTGGTACCAGGAATTGAACCAAGGGGCACTTAATCACTGAGACATGTCCCCAGCCCTTTTATTTTTATTTCTTATTTTGAGATAGGGTCTTGCTATGTTGCTTATGGCTTTACTAAATTGCTGAGTAGTGATTCTCCTACTCAAGCCTCCTGGGCTGTTAGGATTGCTGGCCTGCAGCACCTTGCCTGGCCGATTTTTATTTTTCATGAATCAATTCCATATTATCTTACATAGAAATGTATTATGATTTGGATAAGAAGTGTTCCCCAAAGCTTCTATGTTAATGCAGGAATGTTTGGAGTTCAAATGATTAGATTATGAAAGTAGTAACCTAAGCAGTCTGTCCTACTTTGAGTGGACTGACTAGATGGTAACTAGGCAGGTTGGGCATGGCTGGAGGAGGTGGGTCCCTGAAGGCATCTTCTGTGCCTGTACAGCCCCTTCACTCCTCTCCCTGACTCTATTTCTTGGTTGCCAAGAGGGGACAACTTCTTCCACCATGTCCTTCCGCCATGATGTGCTGCCATGCTTTGGTCCCAGAGCAATGGACTCAGCCAACCATAGACTAGACCTCTGGAACCCTGACCAAAATAAATGTTTCATCCTCTACATTGTTTTTGTCAGTTTTTTTTTTTGGTCACAGTTATGGAAGCTTGACTAACACAGATGTGTTCTTGTGTTCTTAGGAAATTTACACTAAGTATCAACTGAATGGATAGTCTGAATATTTTTCATTCAATTTTTGGTGGTGGAGGGATGCAGGTACTGGGGCTTGAACTCAGGGGCACTCAATCACAAAGCTACATCCCCAGCCCTGTTTTGTATTATATTTAGAGACAGGGTCTCACTGAGTTGCTTAGTGCCTTGCTTTTGCTGAGGCTGGTTTGAACTCACAGTCCTCCTATCTCAGCCTTCTGAGCTGCTGACATTATAGGTGTGTGCCACCATGCCCAGCTTTTTCATTCGATTTTACTAGCATGATGTTAGTCCTAAAACGATTGTCTTTGGTTGGCCTTCCATTGTAGTGGCCTTTTAAACTCTATTAATACATATTCATTAAGGTCTCTTAGAAGTCTGCTTTATATGTCATGTACCATCTCTGCTTCACCAACTGTAACTGAACTTTGTTCATGCCTTTTCATTAAACTTCAATTTGTTCTGTGGTATACATAGGTTGAGTAGTGTTTTAGGTTTTGGATTTAGGGCAGGGTTTGAAGTAAATGGATATAATGAGATACCATGGAGATAAGACCCAAGTCTACCATAAGTCAATTATGTTTCATGTACATTTTATACACATAGCACGACCAAGATAGTTTTATATAGTGTGTGTGTGTTTCTTTTTGTGGAAGTAGTGGGAATTGAACCCAGGGGTACTCTACTGCTGAGCCATATCCTAGCCTATTTAATTTTATTTTTGAGAAGGCTCTTGCTAAGTTGCCATGGCTGGCCTGGAATTTGTGACCCTCCTGCCTCAGTTTCTTGACTGGTTGGGATTATTGACCTGTGCCATTGTGCCTGGCTTTATATGGTATTTTTAGTGCACCTTCATTTTTACTGTGATCTATCACATGAGGTCAGGCATGGAACTTTCCACCTGTGGCATCATGTCAGTGTTAAAATGTTTTTGACTTTGGAGCATTTCCATTTTGTGATTTTCATATTAGGAATGCTCAATCTGACCTTTAGGAATGCTCAACCTGAATATATTCAGCCCTTTTCTCTTCTTTGAGAATTTGTGTAATTTTCAGTCAGTGCCACTTTGTATTTAGATGATCCACTATGAAAGAGAAATATATGTTCAGAAAAGAAAAAACAAAATCTTCCTGCCTTTTAAAAAACTGTAAGATAATAGCCAGGTACAGTGATGCGTCCAAGTGAACTGAGAGGCTGAGGCAGGAGGATTACAAGTTTGAGACCAACTGTAGCAACTTAGTGAGACCCTAAGTGATTTAGGGAAACCCTGTCTCAAAAAATAGGGCTGGGAATGTGGCTCAGTAGTAAAGCACTCCTGGGTTCAATCCTTAGTACCAAAAAAAAGAAAAAGAAAAAAAAAAAAGAAATTGACAAAATCAAGAATGCCCTAATGAAGTGATTGAAGAAATGTTTGTAACAAATCACAACTTTATATACTTAGGAAGGTAAAACTTGAAGTAATTTCTAAATCAATCTTAGTAGCCATATCATGGTTCTTCTTGTCAAGAAAGAAAGAAAAAGAAAAGTGAATGTATCATTTAAAATAGCGCTGTGATATCCTTAAAAGAAACAATGGAAGTCAATGATTTTATTTTTGTATTGAAACTGAAAGAGGGATGTCTTTTCTCTATTTTCTTTTCTTCCTTAGAAACACAGATACTGAGCTTTTAATAATGATTTGGATCATCTTGGCTCAACAAACTAATTTTTAGAAATTATTTTTATTTTTATTTTTAAAAATTCTATTTTGAGATCTGGGGAGTGTGTATTTGAGGGTAGGTTGTTTGAGGAATTCAGATAATTCAGACCCCTATCTCTAAATAAAATTTAAAGGGCTAACGATGTGGTTTAGTGGTTAAGTACCCCTAGGCTTAATCCTCAGTACCAAAAAAGAAAGCACAACAATAAAACACTTGAAAAATGTAATTATTACTAATTTAGGAGGTAAAGTGTTATTACTGTGTTATAAGTGAACTTCTGGAAGTTAAAAAAGAAAAGTTTTATTGTTGTATGATATTATATCCTGTAGTTCATATGAGAGGGTATAATGCAAATTCTAATTATACTCAGTTCCATTTTTTACCTTTCTGATTGGGATAATTAAAAAGATGATAGAATAGTTTTATTGGTGAGATTTATAGGGAAATATATAGATTTATAGGCATAATCATAGATCCCAAAGACTTTTTTTTTTTTTTTTGGCACTGGGAATTGAAGCCAGGGACACTTTAGCACTGAACTATAATCCCTGTCCTTTTTGTTTTTTTTTTTAGATTGTCTCCGTAAATTTACTGAGGCTAGCTTATAATTTATAATCCTCCTACTTGAGCTTCCCACGTTGTTGGGATTATAGGCATGCACCACTATCGCACCTGGCCTCCCCTGTACATTTTAAGTTTCCTGTGTGTTCTTTCATGTTTATATCTTCCTGCTGTCTTCTAGAGGTTATTTTTGTCTTAAATGTTATATAAATGAAATCCTGAACATAATTTCCTGTGTCTTGCTGAATCAACATTGTTTTAATGATTCAGCCATGTAGATGCATACATGTAATTATACATCATTTGTTTCACTGCTTTGTTGTATTCTGATAGTGAATATGCTGTAATTTATTCGTTATACTGTACATATTTAGATTCTTTTTTTTTTTGGCTTCTATAAGCAATGCAGCTATGAATATTCTAGGTAGTATGAGTCTCCTGATACAGTTCATAGAAATGGAATGGTATTGTTGGGTTTTAGAAGTCTGTGCATCCTTAGCTCTATAAGGTAATGCTAATGTTTTACAAAATAGTTATATAAAACTGCACTTCTAAAATAATATAGTTTCCATTTTTCAGTCTTCTCTCTTTGTATTGTCAAGTTTTAAAAAAGTTTTGCAGTTATTGAATATGAAATAGTTTCTAATTATACTTGTGATCTTTCTAATTGCTAATAAGATTGAACACCTATATTGGCTATTAATATTTTTTCCTTAAATATACTATTGATGTCTATTAGCTATTTTCAATTGAATTGTTTCTTACTGGTTTGTAGGAGTTCTTAACCTTTGTCTATTTTGTGTGCGTCTTTTCCCACTATTTGGTCTTTTCTTTTTTCTTTCTGATATCATTTAATGAGTAGATGATTACAGTAGTTGAATTTTTTAAAAATCAATTAGTATATTTTGTATCTTGTTAAAAGAAATCCTCCCTCCACTCTGTTAGAAATACTTGTTTACATTCTAAAAGTTGTGAAATTTTGCTCTTCTTTAGTTCATATGGAATTGATTTTTGAATATGGTATGAGGGTCTATTTGGGGAAGATCTAATCATGTTTATGTTCTATGAGTAACCAGTTGTCTCAATGTTATTTACTGAATAATTTTTCCTTTTCCCACTAGTCAGCAAAGTTATTTTTCTAGACATTTGCTATGTTTAGCCTACTTTTATTATCTGTGTTCTAGTCCAGTGGTCAGTTTGTCTAACCTTATACCAGTTACTAGGTTGTTGTTGTTGCTATTATTATTATTATTATTATTATGGCTTTATATTAAGACTTGATATCTCATTTTTGAAGCCCTCTCACATTTTTCTGTAGCAGCATCTTGATTGTTTGGGTGTTTTAGCTCTCTCTTAGGCATAAAAAAGAACTTGTTAAGTTTTGCCAGCAAAATCTGAATTAATTTGGGTTTTATATATAGACAATGACTTTACCTTTTTGATAGTTTTTCTTTTCATATTTTTATGTATTTAATTTTTTTCTTGTTTTAGAGCATTGCCTAGGATATTTCATATAGTGTTGACTAAAATCATTAATACCAGTCATTAATGCAACTTTGGAATTGCATTGACACTCCGAATTACTTAAGGACAAATTGGCATCTCCTTTTCCATTTATTTAGATTAGATTGTATTTAATGCCTTTAAATAAAATGTTACACACTTTCTGTATACTGATCTAGTATCTATACTGATCTAGCACTTTTTTTTAAAAAAATTAGAGCTTTATAGTTATTCATAGTAGCTGGGTTCAGGCCAGCAAAGTCATGTGGAATATGACTTCATTCATGATCCCTCTGTTTCCCCTCCCCTATTCTTCTTTTTCTACTGCAATTTTGCTCATCTATTTGTTTTTGATGTTTTTTTTATGCATAAGGTGAGAATTCCTGTGGTATGCTTATATGTGCATATAACATGATTAAAAAAATTAATTCCTAGTGCATCTTTTATTAGATTTGTATCTAGGTACTCTAAAATATTTTTTGTAACTTTGTAAACTATAACTTTCTATGTTTTAAAAAGTTGTTTTCAATGTTATTTGCTGTTTGGATATGGATATAAAGCCCTCTCCCCTCCTCCCTGGGATTGAACCAGGTCCTTGGTTTTTTGTTTTTTGTTTTTTTTTTTAAATATTTTTTTAGTGATGAACACAACATCTTTATTTATTTATTTTTATGTGGATCCAACCCAGTGCCTCATACATGCAAGACAAGTGCTCTACCACTGAGCCACAATCCTATCCCCTAGATCTTTGGTTTTATTGTGAGCCTTCTTGATCAAATTCTCATTTTTTCTAAAAATTTGTTTGCAAATTATTTTGGATTTTATATGTATATAATCACTTCTGTGATAGCTCTTCTTTTCAAATTCTTTTTTTTAAAAGTATTTTTAATTGCAGGTAAACATGATATCTTTATTTATTTTATTTATTTTTATGTGGTGCTGAGGATGGAACCCAGTTCCTCACACTGAGCTACAACCCCAGCCCCTTTTTCAAATTTTTTTGTATTTAATTTTTTATTGTTGTTTTAAAGTACAACCTTGGATATATGATATATCATATAGTGTTGACTAGAATCATTAATACCAGGCATGCTTCTATTAATTCCAATATTAAAGGGGATACTTCTAGTAGTTTCACATTAAGAGTGATATTTGCCTATAATTTTGGTTAATATAAGAAGTTTAGATTCCAAAAATTTTCTTTTTATTCCTACTTTGCAATTCATTGTTCAGATAGTTTATCAAATGCTTTTCATCATCTGTTGATGATTATATTGTTTTTGTCATTTCAGAGGTTAATGTGATAAATTATACATTTCCCCTCAATTTAAACATTTCTTTTGATAAACCCAAAATGTTTGTGTTATTATATGTTTTTATATATTGCTGGATTTAATTTGATGTAGCTATCAAGGATTGTGAAGGCAGTGGGATTTTACTCTACTAATAAGCTAATTAGCCAATTACTATTTCATCAATAATGGCAGGAATAACATGAGACTCTGGGGCTGGGTTAGAGACAAAGAACATTTTAAATTCACCAAAGTGGCCCCTCTGCATGCCATGTACACAGTGAGTTTTCATTGTAATCGAGGAATCTTGATTTAAGGGTTCAGCACTTTTGAAGCAAATAGTGAAAAAAGCAGCAAAAAGCTAGCCCTGCTTCTCCAGGGGAACAGTTAACATGGTAGTATGCTGTGCTTGCTTTGACCTATTTAGTTGTCTATATAAGTAACTACAGAACCTTCTCAGTATCAGGAGACAAATAAGCCTTTGAATCAGTCATACATCAAGAATGCAGAAGGAAACACAAGGCCTGTGGTGGACTCCTTTTCCTGACATTAAAGATTTTCAGGTATATGTTTAGGAATAAAATAGATCTATTTTTTTTATTATTTTTATTCAGTTGTGTATAAAATTTATATTGTCTGTAAAGTGGTAGAGCGTACGTGTGAGGCACTGGGTTAGATTCTTAGCACCACATATAAATAAATAAAGGTCCATCAACAACTAAACAAAATATTTAAAAAACCCCCATCATTACATTGTTTGTTCTCTATTGAAAATATCCTTTTTGGAAAATATTTTTTTAAATATATTTGTAGTTACGAGAACTAAAGAGGATTTTGACTGGTTAATGAGTCAATTTTGAAGGAATTGTGTCTGTACCATTGGTATTTATCAGCTTTAAAAAACTTTAATTTGCTTGCATGAAAGTTTCTGTAGTACTTTCCTGGTATGTTTTTTCTATTCTGTTTTACTCCCCACTTTTTTTTTTTTTTTTGGTTTGGTACTGGAAATTAAATCTAGAGCCTCATACATAATAAGCAAGTGTTGTACTACTGAGCTACATCCTCAGCTTTACATTTCTTCATTTTTTTTTTTAAAGAGACAGAGAGAGAGGAGGGGGGAGAGAGAGAGAGAGAATTTTTTAATATTTATTTTTTAGCTTTCGGCGGACACAACATCTTTGTTTGTATGTGGTGCTGAGGATTGAACCCAGGCCGCATGCATGCCAGGCGAGCGCGCTACCGCTTGAGCCACATCCCCAGCCCACATTTCTTCATTTTTAAGATTATTTGTTCCTTTTTTCTTTAATTTTTATCTAATTTTAAATTGGATATGATTATTCGTATTTAGAATTAGTTATCTTCAAATATAAGCATTTAAAGCTATAGATGGTCATGTTTGACTACAATTTGCTGCATCCTCAATTTGAGATGAAATGTTTTTATTTATTTATTTTTTAGTATTTTGAAACTGGTCTGGCTGTGTTGTCCAGGCTGTCCTCCAACTCATGAGTTTAAGTGTTCTTCCTACCTCAGCCTTGAAGTAACTAGGATAGGTACCACTGTGTTCTGCTAGGAAGTATTTCATCATGGTTTTGTGTTGTGTTCCTCGTGACAGAAATACTCAGGGTCACTCCAGGGAAACTGGTCTGCACGAAATAACCACACACGAGACAGAGATACCTTTTTCTTCGCGGGTCCTTTGATGGCTCCTCTGACCTTAAGGGTCCCCAGAAAAAGAGAGAGCAAGTGCATGCTGACCTTTTTATTGAGGAGAAGCCATTTCCATGAGGCAAGGGGTCAGGCTTTGTGATGTCTGCTGTCAGTAGGTTGACTGACATCTAGGAAGCCCACACCCAAAGGCAGAGCAAGAGAAGGGGACACACAAAGGGCATTTCCATGGAACATTCTATCCTAATCAGGGTAAAGGGGTAATATCACAAAGGAACGGGTGAGCGTAGCTTGATCCATGGGGCTGCAGGAAGGCAAGCCTAAGCATGAAGACATATTCTCCTACTTCAAGGATTGGGACAGTGTCTAGGGTCACTACGAAAGTGACCAACAGAGCCTCTATGAATCATGGGAACGAAAATGCTAGTCATTCAGTGTGACCGCTTCCCACAGTTTTGGTCTGTTTTAAAAAATGTGGGTTGTCATATCTTCTTTGTATCATCAGTTATTTAAAATATTTAAAATTTCAATGAATGTGTGACTTTAAAATATAGTTTTTTATTGTTAGCTTTAAATGTAATTGTGTTATAGACAGATGAGGTAGCCAGTATGAACTGTTTCTTTGATTTTTTTGTTGGCCTAGTATGTGATCAGTTCTTAGGTTTTACTTGTATCTGAAAAAAATATTGTTTCTCTTATTGTCAGGTCTAGGGCTATATATTTGTCAGTTATATCAGATTTGTAAATTGTGTTGTCATATTCTGTTTAAGATATTTATTTTAAAATCATGGTTTTGTTCATTTCCCATGTACTTTGGTTTTTACTCTTTCTTATAAGAGATTATTTTACAAGGTGGTACCATCTTAATATTGCTGTATCTGGTGAGTTGACCTTGATACTAGGTAGTGAGTGTTTTTCTTTCTTCTTAGGGTTTTATCTTATAGTCTGTTTTGTCTAATATCATAGCTATTTCAGTTCTCTTCAGCTTAATGTTTGTTTCGTACTTTAAGACTTTTATGTACTTATGGTTAGGTTTGTCTCTTAGGAGTAATATATAGCTGGACTTTGCTTTTAATCCAGTCTGCCTTATGGTTTTTAATATGTGTTCAGACCACTTGCTTTATACCTAGATGAATTATTGATAATATTTTTGTTATTGCTATCCTATCTTTTGATTCCACTCTTGAGATTTTTCTCTTTTCTTGCCTGTGTTTTATTCCATTTTGTGTTACTGTAGAAAAAAAATCTGAGGCCAAGTAACTTAAAAAGTAAAGAGGTTTATTTGGCTTATGGTTCTGGTGGCTGGAGAGTTGAAACAGCAAGGTACTGCTATCCTGGCAAGGGCCAGGATGAACATGGTAGAGAATTGGCAAGGGGAATTGGCCATGTGCAGAAGGGACCAAGCATGTTAGGTGGCCTTGTTTTATAACTTGGTCCTGTGTGAGCTGCATTAATCTCTTCTAGGGGTGGTTTTCTTAGGACCTAATTACTTTCTTCTAGGTTCTACCTTTTATAGGTTTTACCACCTCAACACTGCCACATTGGGGACCAATATGTAGCACATGGACCTTTGGGGAACAAACCATATTCAAACAAAAGCTCTTAGCTTTTTAATTAGGCAGTTTAATCCATTACATTTGATGTAACTGTTGATGAAGTATGATTTATGTTTGCCCTTTTGCTGTCGATTTTCTATGTCTTTATTTTTCAGTTAATGTCTTTTATGTTAAATGTGTATTTTTTATTGTACCATTTAATTATTTTTTTCATTTCTTTTGCTGTGTGGTTTTGAGTTATTCTCTGAGTGGTTATTGTGGGATTCTAATTAACACTCAATTTATTGTGATCTAATTTGGCTTAATATCAACTTAATTTTAATCATATTAACAAATATCATCTTTATACATTGTATGCCCATCAACTGAGATTTATGGTTATTGATTTACCTAATTGTATTTCATACCTGGTATGAGAAAAAGTTTAAAAATACATTTGTACTTACTTTTATATTTACCTATGTAGTTACTTTTACTGATAGTTTTAATTTTTTTTATGTGGATTTGAGTAATTATCCAGTGTCCTTTCATTTTAGCCTGAATGGGAGTTTCTTTAGTGTTTCTTGTAGGATTGGTCTGCTAGTGATAGGCTCATTCAATTTTTGTTTATCTAGCAGTGTTTTAATTTCTCCTCATTTTTAAAGGTGTATTTTCTATATAAAGTCTTTGTTGACAGTTTTTTCCTTTCAGTATTTTGAATATGTCATTCCATGGTGTGTGGTGAGAAGTCACTTATTTTAAAAATGTTGTTTTTTAAAAAATTTTAATTAACATATAATTCTACATATTGTGAGTACATTGTGATATTTTAGTCCATGTATATAATATATAATGATCAGATCAGGGTAATTGGTCTGTCACCTCAAACATTTATTATTTCTGTATGTTAAAAACATTAAAACTTCTCTTACCTGATTCTTCTGAAATACATAATTGTTGTAAAGTATAGCTACCCTTCTGTGTTGTAAAATATTAGGAGTTGTTCTTCCTTTTCCGCTGTATTCTGGTACTTGTCAACCATCCTCTTCTCTCTCCATCTTTCCCCCTATACTTCCTATCCTTTGGTAACCACTACTCTACTTTTGAGATCAATTTTTTTGTTTCCATGAATGAATGAGATCATGTGATACTTGTCTTTCTGAGAGACTTATTTCACTTAATATAATATCTTCTAGTTCTATCCATTTTGCTGCAAATGACAGAATTTCATTCATTTTTATGGCAGAATAATATCTGTTTACATTCATCAGTAGATGGAAATGTAGGTTGATTTTATATCTTGGCTGTTGTGAATAGTGCTGCAATAAACATGGAAATGCAGATGACTCTTAGCATACTAATACCATTTCCTTTAGAAATACACCCAGAGTAGGTTGCTGATCACATGGGTAGTTATTTTTGTAGTTTTTGTTTTTTTTAGAAACTTCCATATTGTTTTCCATAATGTTGTACTAATTTACATTTCCACCCATATTATATGAGTTCCCCCTTTTTCTACATCCTTGTCAGCATTTGTCTTTTTGATAATGGCCATTCTTTTTTTCCTCCTTTTTATTGGTGCATTATAATTATATATAACAGTAGGATTTGTTATAATATATTCATACATGCACACAACAATACAGTAAAATTTGATAAATTTAATTCCTCAGTACCTCCTCTTTTCCTCCCCTTCCTCCACCCAATCCCTTCTTCTATTCTACTGGTCTGCCTTCTATTTTTTTCAATTAGTTACATATGACAATAGAATGCATTTTGACACATTCACAATTGGAGCACAACTTCTCCCTCCTCTGGCTGTACACAGTGCAGAGTCAAACCACTAGTGTAATCATATATAGGGTAATAATGTCTGTCTCATTTTACTGTCCTTCCCATCTCCACAGTCCCACCCCTCCCTTAACTCCCCTCAGCACAGTCCAAAGTTCCTTCATCCACCCCCACCAGCTCCCCAACACTATAGATCAGCATCTGCTTATCAGATGTTTTTTTGGGGGATTGGCTTATTTCACTTAGCATGACATTCTCTAGTTCTATCCATTTACCTGCAAATGCCATAATTTCATTTTTCTTTGTTGCCAAGTAATATACTAATGTGTATATGTCCTACATTTTCTTTATCAGTTCATCTTTTTTTTAAAGATAGAGAATTTTTTAATATTTATTTTTCAGTTTTTGGTGGGCACAACATCTTTATTTTTATGTGGTGCTGAGGATCAAACCCAGCGCCCCACACATGCCAGGTGAGCACATTACCGCTTGAGCCACATACCCAGGTCATTGGGAGTTTTTACCATGAAAGTATGTTGAATTTTATTAAATGCTTTTTCTGCTTCCAATGAGATAATAATATGGTTTCTTACATTCTGTTGATGTGATATACCATGTTTGTTGATTTGCATATATTGAGCCATCCTTACATTCCTGGGATAAAACCCACTTGAATATAGTGAAAAACTTTTTAATGTGTTGTTGAATTCAGTTTGCCAGTCATTGTTGAGAATTTTTGTGTCTTTTCTTTACAGAAATATTGGTCTGTAGCCTATGTTTTTTGTTGTGTCTTTGTCTGATTTTGGTATCAGGGTAATGCTTGTCTTATAAAATGAGTTTGGAAGGATTTTCTCCCTTTAAACTTTTTGGAATAGTTTGAGAGGAATTGGTACTGGTTCTTAAGTTTAGTAGAATTTAGCAGAAAAGTCCTCCAGATCTGGCTTTTCGTTGTTGACTTAATTTTACTACTACTTCAAGTTCACTGCTCACTGTTAATCTGTTATTGGTATGTTGTGTGTATGTAGGAAATTATTAATTTCTTTCAGGTTTTTCAATTTCTTTTGCCATAAATTTGTTTGTAATAGGCCCTAATTATCTTTCATATTTTTGTGGTAACAGTTACAGTATCACCTTAAGTTTTGTTTTTAGTTATTTAGGGCTTTTCTTTTCTTAATCTTATCTAAATTTATTGGTTTTTATTTTAAAAACATTTGGTTTTGTTGATCTTTTGTATTGCTTTCTGTCTTCATTTATTTCTGCTCTGATCTTTATTATTTTTTTCTGTGTAGCTCTTTTGGGGTTTGGTTTCTTTCCTAGTTTATTTAGTTGCATCAAAAGAATATTTAAAGTTTTTCTAATTTTTTGAAATAGGTTCTTACTGGGCTGGGGATGTGGCTCAAGTGGTAGCATGCTCGCCTGGCATGCGTGCAGTCCGGGTTCGATCCTCAGCACCACATACAAACAAAGATGTTGTGTCCACCGAGAACTAAAAAATAAATATTAAAAAAAAAAAATTCTCTCTCTCTCTATCTCTCTCACTCTCTCTTAAAAAAAAAAAAGAAATAGGTTCTTACTGCTACATACTTCCTTTTTAGTACTGCTTTTGCTGTATTGCTAAGTTTTGGTATGTTTTGTTTTCATTTTCATTTGTTTGAAAAAAAGGTTTAGTTTTCTTAATTTGTTAAAAGGTTGTTCAGAGGGTGATGTTTAATTTCTATGCATTTGTGCAATTTCTGTAGTCCCTCTCCATTGTGGTCAGAGAAAACACATAATTTTGAGTTTTTGAATTTGTTGAGACTTGTTTTGTGACCTAACATATGATCTATGCTAGAGAATGTTTCATGTACTAAGGAGTATATATTTTGCAGCTATTGGATAAAGTGTTTTGTAAATGTCTATTATGTCCATTGGCCAGTGGTATAGATTAAATTTGATGTTTCTTTGTTGATTTTTTTTTTCTGGATGATCTGTCCATTAATGAATATGTGGTATTGAAGTTCACTACTATTATTATTTTTGGAGTTTGTCTCTTCCTTTGGTTCTAATATTTCCTTATAAAGGAATATACAATATTTGCAGGGTCCAGTGCTGGGTGTGTATACATTTATAATTGTTACCCACTTGTTAAATTGATCCTTTAATCTTTATATTGTATGTTATCTTTTACAGTTTTTGATGTAAAAGTGGGTTTTATATGAGTACAGCTACTCCTGCTTACTTTTGGTTTACATTTGCAATGAACTATCTTTTTAAAAATTGCTTTACTTTCAGTCAATGCATGTCTTTACTGGTGAGTTTCTTTTAGACATCTCAGCTGTGTTAACCTGAAAATCTATACATGATTCATTACCTCTCCTGCCATATTTAAAATTCTTTGTCCTTGACTGCTTGCAGTCTTACTAGAATTTGTTGAGGTATGCATCTCTTTTATCTCAAACTTACTTAGAGTTTGTTAAGCTTCATGAATGTGTATACAAATGATTTTCATCAAATCACAGAATCTTTGTCCATTATTTTTTAAATTTTTTCCTATTCTTTTTTGTCCTTCCTTTTGAGACTCCTATTATGCATATGTTGGTATCATTGGTGGTAGACAGTAATCATTGAGGCTCTATCCATCTTTTTTCATTTTTTTCTCTCTGTTCTTCAGACTGTATAAGCTCAACTGAAGTATTTTCAAGGTCAGTAGTCCCTTCTTCTTTCCTACTTAAGACTGCTTTTGAGGTCTTCCAGAGATATTGTTGTTTATTGTAGTTTTCTACTTCACAGTTTCTATTTAGTTCCATTTTATACTTTCTTTTTTTGATATTCTCCCTTTGGTGAGGAGTCATTTTCATACTTTAATTCTTTAGGTAACTTTTTTGGGGCGGTGGTGAGGGGTACTGATTGAACCCAGGAGTACCTTTCTACTGAGCTACGTATCCAGACTTTTTTTTTTGGGAGACAGACTCTCACTAAGTTGCTTAGGCAGGCTTTGAACTTGTGGTTCTCTTGCCTAAGCCTCCCAAGTTACTGGGATTATAGACATGCATGACCACAACTGGCAATGATTTTTAAATTTTTATAAAGCTCTTTGAGCATACCATGCTTCTCTACTTACAGTGGTGTTACATTCTGATAAATTTGTTTTAATTTAAAAGTGTATTTGACACCTAACCTTTTGCACATTTGAGCTTAGCAGTACAGTACATGTAGAGTATCAGTTGTTCACATTTATGGTCTTATTTTCTTTTTGGAACTTGCACTGTCTAGTAACACAAAAAAGTATCATTCAACATATTGTCAGCTTGGTAAAAGATGAACATTTGACATATGGTTTTACTGAATATACGTTACTTTTAAACCATCATAGAATTGAAAAATTATAAGTCAAATCATCTGAAGTCAGGGACTATTTCTGTTTTCCATAGCTGATTTAAGGTCTTCGTGGTAAGTCCAGCATCTGTTCTCAGGGTCAGTTTTTATTGATTGCCATCCACCGCCATGTCCTATTATATGGCATATAACTTGCCTATTTTTTAGTGTGTTTTATAATTTTGTTGAGAATTGGACATTTTAAGTAAACATGACAATTTTGAATCTCACCCCCAGTAATTGCTTGTTGTTACTTGTAGTTTTTGTTCATTGCTTTAGTGACTTTTGAATTAATTCTGTATTCTTTGTCATAAGTGGTCATTAAAATCTCTACTATGTTTAGTGGTTAGCTAGTGTTGAGACAAAGATTTCCTTAAATGTCTGAAAATTAAATTAAAAATTAAATCTCCCACTCTTCCGAAGTGGCTCTATGTTTTGGGGCACAACATCAGTATTAAGCCAGGAAGGTTACAACTTTCCCTTTAGCATCCATTTGCTGATTGATATGTCCTTAAGATCAAAACAGGCCCTTCTAACCAGCAGACTACCCTGGGAGATCAAGCACAGCTGCTCATATCCATCCACACATGCCTCTATGGGGCCCGGGTGCACAGCTGGCCTGGTCCACCCCTTTGCTGTCAGGGCGGACACTCCCAGAGCCTAGCCTCTGGTGCAGGATTACCCCTTCTGATCAGTGGACTACTGCAGGAGCTGAGATCCAGCCCAGACTGCCCACACCAGCCCACACAGGATCCAGACTCTCAGTAAGCCTGGTTCGCCCCTCCTCAAGTGGGGCAGACACTACCAGAGCCTAGCCTTTCGTGCCCCAGATCCACCCACTCCAACTTAAGCAGGACCCAGATCCGGGATGAAGTAGCATTCATTGAGGGACACCAACAAGGTCTGGAATCCCAACATCAAGGTGAAGTACAGACACCAGGTACTACAAGAATATAGGGAAGAAGTTAATATCTTAGATCCATGCTGCAGTCTGGCTGCAGCAAAATAACCGGGGGGTGACGAGCAACTTGTATATATTGATACAGCAGGAGTGGGAGCCGTTTATTGTAGTACAGGAGGGGCATATATACATAATTACACACAGCTTATCTTAATTAACAACTAGATAAAGCAGTCAACCAATAAGGAATCTCCACACTTAATGGCTCGCTGGCATTAGTTTACAAACCACTCCCTCTGGCAAAATGCCAGGTGCCATCTTGACTTGTTTACAGACCCTAACAGATCCACACTATAAGAAAGGAAGACACATAGACAGCATGAAAAAACAAGGGAAGAAAATGTCCCAAACAAATCAGGTCACTATAATAACAGAAGGCATGGACAGTGAAGTTGATGAAATATCAGAGAAGGAGTTCAGAAGGTTCATAATTAAAATGATCTGTGAATTAAAGAATGACCTAAATGATCAAATACAAGCAAAAACTGATTACTCCAACAATGAGAAAAGAGAGCAAATACAAATAGCAAAAGATTACTTCACGAGAGACTGAAAAAAACCAGTCAGAAATTCTTGAAATGAAGGATACAATAAATCAAATAAAAAACTCAATAGAAACATAATCAACAGACTAGATCACTTGGAAGAAAGAACTTCAGATAATGAATACAAAGTTTACAATCTGGAAAATAAAGTTGATCACACAGTGAAGAAAGTTAAAAACCATGAACAGAACATCCAATAATTATGGGACAGCATCAAAAGACCAAATATAAGAGTTATTGGGATAGAGGGTGGCACAGTTTCAAAGCAAAGGAATGCACAATCTCTTCAATGAGATAATATCAGAAAATTTCCCAAGCGTGAAGAATGAATTGGAAAATCAAATACAAGAGGCTTACAGGACACCATGTGTACAAAATTACAACAGATCTGCACCAAAGCACATTATAATGAAAATGCCTAGCATACAGAATAAGGATAGAATCTTAAAAGCTGCAAGAGGGAAGAATCAGATCACATATAGGGGGAGACCATTTCGTATTTCAGCAGATTTTTCAATCTAGATCCTCAAAGCCAGGAGATCGTGGAACAACATATACCAAGCTCTGAAAGAAAATGGATGCCAACCAAGAATCTTACATACAGCAAAACTAAGCTTTAGATTTGATGATGAAATAAAAACCTTCCATGATAATAAAAGAATTTACAATGAGAAAGTCTGCACTAGAACATCCTCAGCAAAATATTCCAAGAAGAGGAATTTAAAAAAAAATGATGAAAATTAGCAGAGGGAGGAATTACACTAAAGGGAAATCTAATCAGAGGAGAAACCAAGTCACATTAAATACCAAAAAATAAACAAGAATGGCTGAGAATACAAATCATGTCTCAGTAATAATCCTGAGTGTTAATGGCTTAAACTCACCAATCAAAAGACAGAATAGCAGATTGGATTCAAAAGAAAAAAAAAAAAAAAAGAAGAAGAAGAAAAAGACCCAATAATATACTGCCTCCAAGAGACTCATTTCACAGAAAAAGACATTCACAGGTTGAAGGTGAAGGTTTGGGAAAAATCATATCACTTACATGGACTGCGGAAGCAAGCAGGGGTTTCTATCCTCATATCAAATAAAGTAGACTTCAAATGAAAGTCAATCAAAAAGGATAAAGAAGGACACTACATATGCTCAGGGGAACCATACACCAACAAGACTTAACAATTATAAGTATATATGCCATAAACGATGGAACAGCTATGTTCATCAAACAAACTCTTCTCAAGTTCAAGAGTCAAGTAGACCACAACACAATAATGTTGGGTGACTTTAACACATCTCTTTCATCTCTAGATAGATCTTCCAAACAAAAGCTGAGCAAAGAAACTATAGAACTCAATAATACGATCAATTACTTAGACTTAATTGACATATATAGAATATTCCATCTTTTAATGAGAGAATATACTTTCTTCTCAGCAGTACATGGATCTTTCTCTAAAATAGACCATATACTATGCCACAAAGCAACTCTTAGCAAATATAAAAAAGGAGAGATACTACTACCCTGCGTTCTATCAGATCATAATGGAATGATATTAGAAATCATTGATAAAATAAGAAATAAAATCCATTCCAACATGTGGAGACTAAATAATATGCTACTGAATGGACAGTGGGTTACAGAAGACATCAAGGAGGAGATTAAAAAAATTTTGGAGGTGAAGGAGAACACAGATATTGAAATCTCTGGAACACTATGAAAACAGTTCTAAGAGGAAAGTTCATTGTAAGGAGTTCATTCCTTAAAAGAAGAAAAAGTCAACAAATAAATGACTTAACATTATATCTCAAAGCCCTAGAAAAAGAAGAACAGATCAACACCAAAAGCAGCACAAGACAGGAAATAATTAAAATCAGAGCTGAAATCAATGAAATTGAAACAAAAGATACAATTGAAAAAAATGATAGAACAAAAAGTTGTTTCTTTGAAAAATAAAATTGATAGACCCTTAGCTATGCTAACAAAGAGAAGGAGAGAGAGAACTCACATTACCAGCATATGTAGTGAAAAAGGTAATATTACGATAGACACTAGAGAAATACGGAGGATAATTAGAAATTATTTTTGAAAACTTATTCTCCAATAAAATAGAAGATATCGAAGACATCGACTGATTTCTAAAGTCATATAATTTGCCCAAATTGAATCAGGATGATATACACAATTTAAACAGATCAATTTCAAGTGATGAAATAGCAGATGCCGTCAAAATCTACCAACCAAGAAAAGCCCAGGACCGGACAGATAAACAGCTGAGTTCTAGAAGACCTTTAAAGAAGAACTAATACCAATACTCTGCAATTTATTTCAGGAAATAGTAAAAGAGGCAGCACTTCCAAACTCATTCTATGAGGCCAACATCATTCTGACTTCAAAACCAGGCAAAGACACGTTAAAACAAAAAAACAAAAAAACAACTTCAGACCAATATCTCTAATGAACATAGATGCAAAAATTCTCAATAAAATTCTGGCAAATCAAATACAAAAACATATCAAAAAGATCATGCACCAAGATCAAGTGGGATTCATTCCAGGGATGCAAGCTTGGTTCAACATATGGAAATCAATAAATGTAATTTATCACATCAGTAGACTTAAAGTAAGAGTCATATGATCATCTAAATAGAGGCAGGGAAAGCATTTGAAAAAATACAGCACCCCTTTATGTTCAAAACACTAGAAAAACTAGGGATAACAGGAGCATATCTGAACATCATAAAGGTTTTCTATGCTAAGCCCCAGGCCAACATCATTCTGAATGGAGAAAAATTGAAGGCATTCCCTCTAAAAACTGGAACAAGACAGGGATGCCCTCTTTCACCACTTTAAGATAGTCTTGAAACACTGGCCAGAGCAAATAGATGAAAGAAATTAAAGGGATACACATAGGAAAAGAACTCAAATTGTCACTATTTGCTGATGATATGATTCTATACATGGAAGACCCTAAAAGTTCCACCAGAAAACTTCTAGAACTAATAAATGAATTCAGCAAAGTAGCAGGATATAAAATCAACACCCATAAATCAAAGGCATTTCTGTATATTAGTGACAAATCCTCCGAAAGGGAAATGAGGAAAACTACCCCATTTTCAAATAGCTTAAAAAAAAAAAAATGGAATCAACTTAGCAAAAGAGGTGAAAGATTTATATAATGAAAATCACAGAATCCTAAAGAAAGAAGTCAAAGAAGACCTTAGAAGATGGAACGATCTAACTTGCTCTTGGATAGGCAGAATTAATATTATCAAAATGACCATACTTGCAAAAGCTCTATACAGATTTAATGCAATTCTGATAAAAATTCCGATGACATTCCTCATAGAAATAGAAAAGGCAATCAGGAAATTCATCCTGCAATTCTTAGCAGGAAGAGTGAACCACGTAGCATCACAATAACAGACCTTAAACTATACTACAGAGCAATAGTAACAAAAACAGCATGGTAATGGCATCAAAACAGACTGATAGACCAATGGCACAGAATAGAGGACACAGAGACTAACCCACAAAACTACAATTATCTTATATTAGACAAAGTTACCAAGAACATTCATTGGAGAAAAGATAGCATCTTCAATAGTTGGTGCTGGGAAAACTTGAAATCCATATGCAACAATATGAAATTAAACCCCTGTCTCTCACCATGCACAAAATTCAACTCAAAATGAATCTAGGACTTAGGAATACAACCAGAGATCCTGTGTCTAATAGAAGAGAAAGTAGGCCCTAATCTCCATCATGTGGGATTAGGCCCCAACTTCCTTAATAAGACTCCTGTGGCGCAAGAATTAAAATCAAGAATCAATAAATGGGATGGACTCAAACTAAAAAGTGTCTTCTTATCAAAAGAAACAATCTGTGAGGTGAATAGAGAACCTGCATATTAGGAGCAGATCTTTACCCCTCACACATCAGATAGAGCACTAATCTCTAGGGTATATAAAGAATTCAAAAACCTAAGCACCCAAAAAAACAAATAACCCAGTCAATAAATGGGCCAAGGACCTGAAGAGAGACTTCTCAGAAGATGATGTACAATCAATCAACAAATACATGAAAAAATGTTCATCGTTAGCAATTAGAGAAATGTAAATCAAAACCACTCTTAAGATTTCATCTCACTCCAGTTAGAATGGCAACTATTATATATACAAATAACAAAAAGTCTTGTGAAGATGTGGGGAAAAAGGTATACTCATCCACTGCTGGTGGAACTGCAAATTGGTGCAGCCAATATGGAAAAGCAGTATGGAGATTTCTTGGAAAACTGGGAATGGAACCACCATTTGACCTAGCTATCCCTCTCCTTGGTCTATACCCAAAGGACTTAAAAATGGCATACTACAGGGACACATCACATCTTTATAGCAGCACAATTCACAATAGCTAAACTGTGGAACCTACCTAGATGCCCTTCAATAGATGAATTGATAAAAAAAAATGTGGCATATATACACAATGGAATACTACTCAGCAATAAGAGAGAATAAAATCATGGAATTTGCAGGTAAATGGATGGAGTTAGAGAAGATAATGCTAAGTGAAGTTAGCCAATCCCAAAAATGTTTTCTTTGATAAAAGGAGGCTGTTTCATAGTGAGATAGGGAGATGGGAGGCATGGGAAGAATAGATGAACTCTAGATAGGGGACAGGGGTAGCAGGGGGAGGGGGGGCATGGGGTTATTAATGAGGGTGGAATGTAGTGATCATTATTATCCAAAGTACAGGTATGAAGGCATGAATTGGTGTGAATGTACTGCGTATACAGAGATAAGAAAAATTGTGCTCTATATGTGTAATAAGAATTGTAATGCATTCTGCTGTCATATATAAATAAAAATAAAGTAAAAAAAATCAAAACAGACACAAAGACCAATGGTATAGAATAGGACACAAGACAAACCCACATAAATAACAGTTATCTCATACTAAACAAAGTTGTCATAAATATAACATTGTGGAAAATATAGCCTCTTCAACAAATGGTGCTGGGAAAATTGGAAATCTGTATCTAACAAAATGAGATTATTCTGTCTCTCACCATGCAGAAAACTCAAAAAGTGGATCAAAGACTTAGGCATTAGAATAGAGACCCTGTCGGGCTGGGGATGTGGCTTAAGCGATAGCGTACGCGCCTGGCATGTGCGGGGCGCTGGATTCGATCCTCAGCACCACATAAAAGTAAAATAAAGATGTTGTGTCCACCGAAAACTAAAAATAAATAAATATATAAATAAATATTAAAAAATTCTCTCTCTTAAAAAAAAAAAAAAGAATAGAAACCCTGCGCCTAATAGAAGAAAAAGTAGGCCCAAATCTTCATTTTGTCAACTTGCTTAGGATCAGAATTCTTTGTCAAGACTCCTAAATTGCAAGAAGTAAAAGCAAGAATCAATAAATGGGATTGTATCAAACTAAAAACTTCTTCACAAGAAAGAAAACAATCAATAACACAAAGATATAGCTTACAGAATGGGAGAAAATCTCTGTTATCTGCACCTCAGATAGAACATCAATCTCTAGGATAATGGAAGATCATTTGATTCGACAAGGGAATGAAGGGAAAGAAGGGTGGATAGGAACAGGAAAGACAGTAGATGTATCAGACATAATTTTCCTATGTTCATATATGAATACACAACCAGTGTAACTTCACATCTTGTAATAACCACAAGAACGGGAAGTTATACTCCATATATTTATGTCAAAATATACTCTACTGTCCTGTATGTAAAAAGAATAAATTAAAAAAAAAAAAAACCTGGGGGCTGGGATTGTGTCTTAGTGGTAGAGCACTTGTCTAGCACGCGTGAGGCCCTGGTTTTGATCCTCAGCACCTCATAAAAATAAATAAAATAAAGGTATTGTGTCCAACTACTTCTAAAAAATAATCGTTTAAAAAAAATACGGAGGTGAGAGATTTAGGTATTTTTGGTCTTTTCTGGGCATGTGCGTTGTCCTTTGCGTGTTCATGGTCTTAAATTTCCAGGAGTACGTAAGAACTTTTCAAAGCCATTATGGACATCTCTTTCCCAAGCTTTTCATATTAAGCTTTTTGGTTAGTCTGTTATTTTTCCCAGTTATTACCATCACTTATACTTTCCTGTAATTTTTTTTTTTTTTAAACACTTGCTCAGTTCTAGTCCTCTTCTCCAGGGAGAAGTCTCTCAACATTGGATAAGAATCAGATAATTACTATACAGGTCTGATAATGACTATTTGAAAATGAGGCTTTGAAAGAGTTCCAGCTTTGATTTGTTTTTGTTGCTCTAGTGGCTTCAAAGTTGCCCTGTCATTGTGGAATCAGAATAAATAAAAACTATATAAATCATTATTCTTAATCAGATTACAACATTTTTTTTTCTTAAGTGAATACTTCCTGGGGGTTTTTCAGTAATGTATTGCTTTTTCTTTTTCCCTCAGAGTTGGCAAGAGTTTATTAGAATGTGAGATAAGAATGTATAGTAGGCACTGTAACAGGATGCCTCTGGACAGACGGGTTTCCTAAAAACTGAGGTTCTTGGCTTTCTTTGTTATTGTCACATTCTGTTATACCTCTTTAAGTGGTTTGTTACTCCTTTGTTTAGTGCTCAGAAAATTTTTTTTTCCTGAGGGTTGTAAAGATCTCGTCACAAGGGGTGGGTATTACATGATCTTGGAATAATAATTCCATTAACAGGCTATAATTATCTATGGCTGGGGGAGGTTTGACATATCAGTTCCCATTTTCAGAAGCTTGTCTGCTTTGGTAAGTAACATTCCCTGTGCTTCCTGGTTCTGTGACCCATGGATTCTTTTTTGATATATGTTCACTGTCCTGTCTAAGTAATTGCCCTTCGTAGTCCTTTCCTCACTCACATGTTCATGGCTGCCTTTTTGCCTAATATTACCCTCTCAAGGACTTGGGCCCCTAACTTATTTTAGGGTAATTGGGCATCAACCTATTCTGGCTGCCCCTGCTTAGAGACGTCAATGCTGTGTGTGAAGCTGATCACTGTCCTTGCATTCTGTCATGTGGGGTATGGACGTTTAAAGGTATTCAGCATCAAAGTCCATGGTAAATGTCAGGAAGAAGAGATCCTGATATAAGTTTTCATAGTGGCAGTTGCTGAGCATTTGGACTAGATATACATATGGTAGGGATCATGCTTAGACATGTATTAGAACTCCCACCAATTTGAGCCTTCAGTGAGGTCCCATGAGGTTCTATTGATATAGATGGAGATGAAAGAAGGTTAAGAGGCGTTTTTTTTTTTTTTTTTTTTTTTTTTTTAAATATAATGGGCTCTGACTTTCAGAAATCCTGTTGTAACTGACTTTCAATTTTCAGTCTTTGCCAAGGTGTTGCCCTGGCCAGGAGCCTTCCAGTTTGTCAATTGGTAAGACCTACCTTCCAAAAAGACTAAAAAAACACTTCCAGCCTCTCATCCTGAAAGACTGGATTTCAGTTGTGGCCTTTTGGTCCTACTGGAGGGTTGTTCTGGCCAGAGACTTTCAGGTGCCTCAAGAAATCCCTCCAGTCACCAAGAATCCAAGGTGTAGAATGAAAGTTCAAAAAAGGCTTTACAGGGCAGAAACAAAAAATATTAGATAGTAAATACATAAACCAGCAACAGTTATTTGTTATTATGAAATTTTATGTACTGCACATGATTGCATATGCTATACTTTTATATAGCTGGCAGCACAGTTTGTTTACATCAGCATCACCACAAACACCTGAATCATGTGGTGTACTGTGATATTATGAAGGCATTGATGTCAGTATGTGATAGGAATTTTGCAATTCTATTATACCCTTATGAAACCATCATCACATATGCATTTGTTGTTAATGCAGTATCATGCTTAACGATCATAGGATGATTTTGATAGTTTTTACTTTTTTTTTTTGTTTTTTGTTTTTTGGTTTGATTTTATAGAGTGGCAAATTTTTGGAGGTCATGTTCTAACTTTGGTTGATTTTTTAAGAAATCTGTTTCTTTTTGAGTGAGCTTTGTTCTGTCTTTCAAGAAATTTGTCCTTCTGTTCTATGATGTTGGATTTATGAACATACAGTTCTTTTCACTTTTGAAATATTTTTCTTTTCTCTATAATGTAATATAAATAAGATGAAGTCTTTTTTATGACAACATTTATTCTGTCTCATGTGGGGCTGTTTGTCTTTCAGTTTGAAATCTGTCACCAAAAATAAATATAGAACCTATAGGGTTACTAAAGAATTGAAGATGAGCCTTGCGCAGTGGCACACGCCTCTAATCCCAGTGGCTACGGAGACTGAGGCAGGAGAATTGGGGGTTCAAAGCCAGCCTCAGCAATGGCGAGGTGCTTAGGAACTCAGTGAGACCCTGCTCTAAATAAAATACAAAAATAGGGCTGGGGATGTGGATAAGTGGTCAAGTGCCCCTGACTTCAATGCCTGGTAACGCCCTCCCTCCCCAAAAAGGAATTGACCAAGGTGAAGTGATGTGTTTATGTATGTGTCCATACATATGTTTTTGACAAGCCCAAATTTTAGGTTCATAATATAAACAGTGAAATCTGAAAAGAAAGAATTCTTTTGAAGTTTCATTATCTTAAAAGAATATTTTTTAAATTTCTTTAAGTGTCAGACATTAAATACAGTAGAATTCAATTTAGAAAGTGTTTTGTTTCATAATGTACATTTTTTGTCTTGTATTGCAATTCTGAGTCTTACAAGTTTTATTTTTATTTTCTGCTTTAGGCAATCCTTTATCACAGGATATTCTCAACTTATACCAGGACCCAGATGGAACACGAAAGCTACTGAACTTCATGCTTGACAATCTTGCAGGTAACTATTAATGACAAAAGGAGTATACTCTCCAGATAAAATCACGGTAGAACATTATTCTTTTCATAAATGGAGTGCTTTCTGTTTATTAAGCAATGTTCTAGGAAATTTATTTACATAATTTTAATTTTTCTAAGAACCTAAGTGGAAGGAATTTTTCTAATTCACATTTTACAGTTACATATTCACTGAATCAGATACTAATCATCTGCATACAGCTGATTAATGCCTGAGCTATCAACCCAAGATTGTGCTTTGCTTTTTGTAACAATAATATATAATTCTTAGTTGTTTTAATTTGGTATACATTACCTGGAACCCATACATGTTACACATTTTTTTAAAAAAATTATTTTTTAGTTTTAGGTGGACAAAATATCTTTATTTTATTTTTATGTGGTGCCGAGAATCGAGCCCAGTGCCTCATGCGTGCTAGGCGAGTGCACTAACATTTGATCCACATCCCCAGCCCCCACATTTTTTTTAATGAATAAAATGATAGTTCGATTTAAGATTTTAACTTTGTGTGTGAATGCATACCCATGCATGTACTCTGTTTTAAATTTTCTGTTTTTAGTAAATTATGTGAAGTTTTCAACACTTTATTATAAAGTAAGCTTTATGTTAGAATGATTTTGCTCAGCTGTAGTCTAAGTGTTCTGAGCATGTTTAATATAGGTTAGGCTAAGTGATAATGTTTGGTAAGTTAATTCTATTAAATGCATTTTTGACTTAACATAATAAACTAATTGGGGTTTAACTCCATTGTAAATCAAGGAGCTTTTGTAGTTTGATTTACTGTACATTTGTGGAAATTTTGCAGGCAGCCTTTTTTTTTTTTCCTTTTGTACTGGGGATTGAACCTGGGAGTACTTTACCACTATGTTCCATCCTCAGCCCTTTTTTATTTTTTGTTTTGGAACAGACTCTCACTAACTTGTTGAGGGTTTTGCTAAATTGCTGAGGCTGGTCTCCAACTTGTGATCCTCCTGTCTCAGTTTTCTGAGTTACTGGAATTTCAGCCATCACCACTGTGCCTGACACAAGCAGGTTTTTAAATTCAGAACATTAGAGTCACGGGACTAAAATGGTTGTATTCCATATACAATGTTTTCTTACATTAGACAGCTATTAAGTGTTTTATTTAAAAATTTTTTTTCCTTTGCTTAAGTTCTCAAAGTGTAGGTAAAAGTTGGAGATACTACTGAATTCAGATAGTTTCCTTGGAATAATATCTGCTTAAAATACAGAATTCTGAAACAGTTTCATAAATCATAAATTTATATTATAGTAGCCCTTATTACAATATTTTGGCTTTACTCTTTTTTAATTCTATCAAAAAAGACACCTTCCCTCCAATATAGAAAAAGTAGGGTTTATAATAGGGGAAAACCAGTTAGTATCATTTAAAATATTTTGGTTAAAAAGACTTAAAGTTGATTGATGGAAGATAAATTAGCATGTGCATTAGAGATTTTTTCATTAAGTACTAGAAATATGTGAAAATTAAGCTGTACATATCATATGTACTATTTCCAACTTACATTACAGTTAAATATCTTTCTTGTCTGTATAGATGTAGCCAGTTAATTCAGTTATTGATGTGTGTATATAATTTTTAAGGTATTCTTCATCTGTTTTAGATAAAAGCTGCTTGATGTTATATATGTTGTAAATACCTTTTCCTATGCTTAATTTATCTTTTGTTGAACAGAACTACTTTAACATACTCCAACTTACTGAATTTTCTGATATAGTAATGTTTCTGTTTCCTCTTTAACAATTTTTACCTACCACCTTGATCTTGAGCATATTCTGTGTTATATAGACACTCATATTTTTATTTGCTATACTTAAGAAATGTAACCTTCCTGAAATTGATGTTTGTATAAGGTAGGAATTCATGATTTTTTCCGTATGTGTATTGTATTGACCCTGAACCATTTATTGATGAGACTGACTTTTCATTATTGTGGTTTTTTTTGTATGTGTATATGTGCTGTCTTTGTAATAAATCAAGTGTCAGTGTATGTGTGTGTGTGTTTTGGGATTTTTTTGTTTTCTTCCATTGGTCGGTCTTTCTTTCAGAGCTTTATAATTATACATTGTAGTTGAGTTTATCCCGACAAACTCATATGTGCATGGATTTTGATTTTAGTTTGTGTTCCATTAGTCTTTATGGCAGTGTAACAGTGTCTTTGATTATGATAGCTTTTATAAAAAATCTTGAGATCTAGTAGGGTAAGTCTTCCCTCTTTATCTGATTGTGATGAATCTTGACTAGCTTTGACCATGTGATTTTTTTACTTTATATTTTTATGAAAATTTTTGGAAGTAGGCTTTTCATCTCTCCCTTCTCAAAAGGTATAAGGATATTATTTGGGATTATATTGAATCTATAGATTGCTTTGGAATAATTAATATATTTATATCAGTGGATCTTATTTCATTTTTCATGGCTTCTATAATTTTGGTATTGAGTTATACATTTCTGTATTGCCATTTTATATAAATTCTAAGTATAGACTGTTTTGATGCTCTTATAGTATTTTGAACACAAGGACAGGTAACAATTTATGGAATATCCTTGAATTTTGTATATTTATGATACCATGCTAAACATTTGCTAAATGCCTTTGCTAAAATGTTTTCAACCACTTTGCTAAACTTTTCTTAATCCTGATACATTTTTTTCATTTTAATTTGTACCTTTGTAACATCTGCAAATAATGATGGTTTTATTATTTTCTTTCTCATATACATATATTTTTTCTTTCTTTTCCTTCCTTTTTCTTTTTCTCTTTTTCTCTCTTTGTTTCTTTTGTGGTACTGGGGTTTGAATCCAAGGCCTGTTCATGTTGGGCAAGTGCTATATTACAGAATTACATCCACAGTCCTTATTTATTTATTTTCTTGCCTATTGCACTTTCTAAGACCATCAGTAAAACTGCTAATTAAAAGTGGTGATAGTGAATATCCTTGTCAAATTTCACAATTTATTAACTTCTAGTAGTTTTACAATTAAATGTGATATTCATAGTAGTTTTTATATAGATAAGCTTTACCAGATTAAGGAAGTTTTTCTAATCTTAGTTTGCCAGCAGAGATTTTTTTGTTTGTTTGTTCATTTGGTTTTTTTGAGATGAGGCCTTGTCATGTTGCCCAGGCTGGCCTTGAATTTACCATCTTTCTGTCTAATGGAATTGCTGGGAATATAGGCAAGTACCAATGTAACCAGCCAAGGGAGTTTTCTCTTGAGAGGATTAGATATTTTTTAGCTTTTATTCTCTTAGTATAATAATTATATTGATTATTTTTATATGTTATACTACCTTTGTATTCCTGGAATAAATCCATATAGGTTGTGCTATATTATAATTCTTTTTATATATTATCCCCAGATTTTCAGTTTGTTACTATTCTGCTTAGAATTGTTTATGTCTGTGTTTGAGTCTGAATGACCATTAATTTTCTTTCTTCATTGTTTTTGTCAGATTTTTATATACTGACTTTATAAACTTTGTGGGGAATTCATATTATTGAGTTTGAGATTGGTATTTATTCTATCCTAGATATTCAGCAAAGCATATCTGGGACTGAGGTTCCTTTGTAGGAAGTTTGAAATCATTGATTTATTTTAATAACTGTGGACTTGTTTGGGTTTCTGTTTTTTTCTTTCAGTTTGTAAAAGTCATGTTTTCTGTAAATTTGCACATTTTATCTAAATCTTTAAATTTATTGGCATAGAGTGGTTCAAAATATAGTTTTACAGTGTTTTAAGGTCCAAAAGATATATGATATCTTTTCCAATGAGATGCTAGTTTGTGTTGCCTTTGTTTACTTCATAGAATATTTTCTTTTAAAGATCCAACTTCTGACCATATTGGTTCTCTTTATTATGTTTGTTTTAGTGTCATTACTGTCTTCCTTTTGCTTTCTTTGGGATTCATTTGCTGTTCTTTTTCTTATTTAACATAAAATCTAAGTCATAACTTTTGTACTCTGCCTTGCAGCATATCTACTTATAAATCTCTCTCTGAACATGGCTTTTGAAGCTGCATCCCACAAGTTTTAATATGCATTATTTTCATCCAGTTCAGTGTATTTTCTAATATCCCTCAATCATATCTGCTTTGACCTATGAGTCATTTAGAAACTTATTTCTGAGTTTTCAAGGGAGTTTTAGTTTTCTTTGTTCTTTTGTGGTCAGAGAACTTACTCCAAGTGATTTACAGTTAAAAGAATGTATAATTTATTACCCAGCACATTCTTAATTTTTCTAAATGTTAAATGTCAAGCCAGGCATTGTGGTACATGTACTCTGTTTTAAATTGGGAGCTGAGGCTGGAAGATTGCAAATTTGAAGTCAGCCTCAGGAAGTTCATGAAAACCTATCTCAAAATAGAAATTGCTGGGGATGTATGTAATTTAGTGGTAAAGCATCCCTGGTTTAATCCCCAGTATCAAAAAAAAAAGATAAATATTAAATTTATACTTGAAAAGCATACTTTTTTGTGGTCGTTTATTACAAAATTTTATATATACTGGTTTAAATTCATTAATTGTATGGTTTGAACATGTTTTACATATATTTAATGATTTCTTTGGTCTTATTCATTACTGGCATATAAATTGTCATGTTTTTTTAATCAAGTAAGACTTGCTCTTTTAATGTTATGTTAAAATCTTCCTTTTTCATTGTAGAGATCATTCATTTAATTTTTTTATTCTTTTTATATATACATTACAGTGTATTTTGACATATTTATAAAAACATGGAGTATATTTTATTCTAATTGGGATCACAGTCTTGTGGTTGTACATGATAGTGAGAATGACTGTATTTATTATGCACATATGAAAGTTGTCAGATTCATTCCACTGTTTGCTATTCCTATTCTTTTAACTTTTAAATGACATGTAATAAGGGTTTTTTAAAATGTATTTCATATTCATAGTTATTTAAATCTTTTGTCATTGTGCTGTACTTTTCTTTTAAATTTATTTTGACACTAACATAACTACATGAAAAACTTTCTACATGTGTTCTCCTTTGCTTCAGATTGGCATTGTATATTTTTGTTTATTTGACTCTTATGTATCTTAACCTTTTTTTTCATCTTTGCTTTGGTTTTTTTTTTTTTTACTATTTTTCTAGTTTGAGGTAGAAATTTCTATTGGTTTGAAATCATCCCTCTTTTTTAATGTAAGCATGTAGCACTGTGAATTACCCTATCAAAAACTACTTTATCTGTACCCCACAAAATTTTGGTATGCTATATATATAGTTTCATTTTCATTCAATTTCCTTTGAGACTGCCTCTTTGATGAATTGTTTAGAAATGTGTTATTTAAATCACACTTGTTTTAAAAAATATTCCTGTTGTCTTTCAGTTGATTATTGTTTTAATTCCAGTTGAAAAATTTCTCTGATATGTTGAAATTTGTGTTATGATCCAGGATACTGTCCATCTTGGTGAATATTCCACAGGCTCTGTATAAATATAAATATTCTGCAATGGTTGAGTGGAATTGTCTATAAATAAAAGTTAGATTATCTTGGTGATGGTGGTCAATTCTTCTCATTTTTAATTTTACTATCTAGTAGTCCTTTCAAATGGTAATTTGGGGATGTTAAAGTTGCCCATTATAGGGGTTGCAATTGTGACTCAGTGGTAGAGCATTTACCTAGCATGTGTGAGGCACTGTGATTTTGAGCCTCAGCACCATAAATAAACAAATAAATAACAAATGTATGTACGTATGTCTAACCACAACTAAAAAAAAGCTGGATTTTTTTTCTTTGTCAGTTTTTGTTTTAGGTATTTTGAAGCTCTGTTGATTAGTATATACATATTTAGGATTGCTATATCTTAGCGGATTGGTTATTTTCTCAATATGTAATGAATTACTTTTTGTGTTTCTTGCATTTGCTTTGAAACATGTAGCCATTTCTGGTTTTTAACAATTAATGTTATTATAGCATATAATTTTTTATTCTTTTATTTCCACCTTTTCTTTGTTGTATTTGAGAGATTTTTTTTGTAATCAGCATATAGTTGTCATGTTTTTTAATCAACTAAGATTTGCTCTTTTAATTTTCATTTTTATTAAATGCTAGATACTTGCACTGAGCACCAGAATAGTTATTGTTATAATTTTTTGCTTTAGCTATTATATATGATATAAGAAGCTGATAGGGAAAGTCTATAGTATTTATCCTTAATTTTACCCATTCCTTTTTTTTCCTTTTTGATGTTTTGTTTCTTCTATTGTATTTTTCTTCCTGTTTAGAGAGCTTTCTTTAGTTATTATTTATGAGTAGTTCTGTAAGTGATCCCTCTCTTAATTTTCCTTTGTCTGTTAAAATCTTTATTTCCCTTGACTTTTAAGTGATAGTTTTGCTGGATACAGAATTTGCAGTTGACAGTTATTTTCTTTGGTTTACAGAAGTTTAGTCTGTTTTGGTATGGATTTCTTTGAGGTTATTCACCTTTTTGGATTTGTAGGTTTGTTTCTAACACAAATCTGGAAACTTTTATCCTTTATCTGTTAGAATACTTTCTTCATCCCCACATCCTTTTTCTTCTAGAACTCTGATGATATGAATGTAGATCTTTGGTTATACAGTTTCATAAGTCCTTCAGGTTCTGTTAAAAGTTTTTTTCTTTTTTGTTCTGATTGAGTTCCATTAATTTATTTGCAGTCACTGGTTTTATCTTTTGTTACCTCTGTAACTATGCTCTTCTAATATCTTTAAAATTTTGGTTATTTTTCAGTTTGATAAATTATATTTTAACGCCTCCCCCCCACCCCCAATAACTTCTTTGCCTGGGTTTTTCTGTTTTTTTCATTTGTTTCAAGGGAATTTGTTTTTACTTATAAAAATTGTTGAGAGGCCCTTGATTCTTTCTGAATCTTCCGTTTTAACAGACAAATTTCCTATTGAGGTTTTGCATGTAATTCTCTTGTCCTTTTTCAGGCTCAGTTAACGTCATCACTACAGACAGACTTAGGCTCACTGCTGCCAGCCACTGTGAGGTGTGGGTGGGATGAAGTGGTTGTCAGGTTTTGCTGGGGATGTTGCCTTTGGCAGACTGGATGGTCACCAGTTTGTTTATTTATTTTATGTGATATTATCTCACACTTCTCTCTGTTCCTTTCTTTTGTCATATCATTGACCATGCAGTTTTACCTTTAAACAATTAACTTCATCTGACACCAATATCCGATTCTTCTTGTAAAATATGTTAAAATTCCTGTTAAAGATAAAATTTCCTTTGGTTTCTACCTTTAATTCCAGTTCCTCTGTGTAGGTTATCACATTTAAAAGTTGGGTCTGTTTCCTTGTACTTTTTGGGCAGCCATTTACATGCAAAAATTATATCAGGAGAAATTTTGTACTGTAACTTTTTTTAGAGTATGGTTTTATATTTTCTAATAAACTATCATATTCAATCCTTATACATTTTGCTACTTTTTTTCTTAGTAGGATTCCTTGGATGTCTTTACACTTTAACATATAAGTGTCTCAGTTTTTCTTCTAACTGGTAAAGTCTTTCTTAAAAATGGATATTAGTTAGCTGTTTACCTTTGCTTTTGTTATTATAAAACAATAGGGTAATTCATATTTTTTTGAATGCTGCTTTAAGCAGATAGGACTGAATCCAGGAAATAAAATTGAATGCTTTAAGTTTAATAAGATGATACCAATTTGTTCCGTAGATAATTGTTCTAGTTTATATTCTTACCAGCTAAATATTCAAGTAGCTATTACATTATCACAAACCCTGGATATTATTAAATTTGAAATTTTTTTGTCAATTGGGTAGACATATACTGCCTTATCTTTTAAATTTTCCTGGTTACTAGTGAGATTGAATGTTGGCTCTTTCAATGTTGTTGCTGAACTACTTAGACTGATATATAGTTTTAGTTAAGATTTGGAAAGCACCAAAATGTTGACATTAATTACTTGTTTTATTTTGAGAAGCTTGATTTCTAGATTTTTACCCACAACAGCTTAGGTAGATTTTGCTATTAAGGATCTCAAGTGCTAGAATGTTCTTTGTTTACTCTTATTCTATTTGTAGAATGCTTTTTTGAAACAAGTTGCTGTGATTCTGGAATGGTACTTCCAGTAGGCATGATTATTTTCTAGGATTGAATATATTGAACTAGCTGGATGATTTGTTCTGATAACTTTTCTTTCTTTCTGCCAAGATGTGGAATATGTGAAATAATGTTCATTCTATTCTAAAAAGTGTGGTTGCTAAAACAGAGTAGTATTCTTTAAATAGATATTTGGAGTACCAGAATGATGAGTAAAGTGACACTCTTAAAGGTCTGGGATACTTTTGTCAGAATTTCCAGAGCTGAATGAAAATGGAGTGATTTTGTTTTAAAGGAGTACATTTCTCAGCTACTAATACCTTGGACAAATCTGCAGACTTGAATGATTTGTTATGTAATTGCAAAGATTTTCAAAAAGAAGAAGAGAAGGAGGTCGTTAAATCTTAGTTATTTTCTTTCACATAGTAATTCCCTAGTTTTAGTTCATGGTATTGATAACCATATCTGAGCAATTTAATGTTTAACTACTGCCTTCCTTTTTTTTTTTGACCATTGCAGTTCTAACCTTTTGCTTTGTACTGACATTATAAAAGAGATAAAGTAAGACCAGGAAGTAAAAAAAAAGAAGAAAAAAAAGAACTAGAAAATTCAACTTTATTATACATTCAAGTGCAGCCTCCCCCCCACCTTCCCCTGTTTTAAAGATGTTTGAACATTTTAATTTGTCAGCCTGTTACAATTTTATATGGCTTTGATTTCCTGGCAGGAAACAAGGCTGACTCAACACAATTTACATATGTAATTAAGACAGTAAGATTTTACTTAAGGTTTTAAATAGGTACCTTTCATAAGTGCAAGTGAAAATACCATTAATGAGTTTCCTAATGTCCTTTTCTGATGTTTTATGTTCTCTTCATAGCTCTTCTTATATTTCCTTTGGTTTCTAAATCCTCATTAAATTTCAGCATTGGATTTTTAAGTCAGTTTGTGAACCATTACAGCTGAATAGAAACCAGGTTGATTTTTCCTTATAAATTAAGTGACACTGATTTTAGAAACACACGACATTAACTTATGCTTACAATTTTTTTTTTCCCCTAGTTCATCCAGAGCAGCTTCCTCCGAGGCCATGGATTACATTAAAAGAACGAGACCAAATTCTGCCATCAGGTAGTTTCTCATTCTTATTTGACTCTTTTCAGAGATACTTGAAATTCCATTTAGGCTTCACAGTCTCTAGTTAACAGGCCTCATTTTACCTTCCATGGTTAGATGAATGTAAGAATATTTAAAATCCATATTAAGATAGGCTTATGCACAAGTTATTTTGTATTTTCACAGAGATGCAACTCCTGGAAGGTAGACCTATATCTTAATGATAAATTAACTTAATGGAACTGGTAATAAAATATACTGGTCTAGGGTTGTAGAAATAGTACAGGGTAAGTATTTGTGAAATTTAAGGGTATAATTTAGCATGTCTAGAATAGTAATAATATAGAAAATATAAACCTTTGTTTCTCTGTAGGGACCAGTAGCAGTTTATAGAACTTCATTTATAGAATTTCATTTATAAAATGCTTATATGACAGATGAGACATTTTTGGGATTGGGAGTTCTACTTGAAATAAAATTATAAATTATGGTTTCTTCCAATGACTTGTTTCATCACAAGTAATAATTCTCATATTAATTTCAACTTAAAATTAAATGAAGATTTCCACTGTTTCGATATAAAAATAAACCAGTCATTGAATACTGCTACTGCTACTTTAATAATTTTTAAAGAGTAAATCACAGTTAGAATGTATTATTGACATGTTGAACAATATAAAAGCTCTTCTGCTTATGAATTTTTGACTTTTTTTTAAAGATTCAGAACAAAACATTTGATTTAGTATTTATTTTATTTAGTATTGGGAAATGTGGGAAGTGTAACCTTCATGTTTCTATTTGCATTTTAATAACTCTGAGAAATATAATATACAATATAGTTTTGTGTATGCCTGGGGTAATACTTCTAAAATCACCACACACTAGAACCATAGTTTCAACCTGTCAGAAAGGGCACTGTGTCATTGTTATCATGAATAACAGTTACTCCTTATCATGACGCACATTGGTGGTCTAAGTAAAAAGAACACCAAGGCTTTCTACAAAGCCTTTTATTTTATACTTGGTCTTCCCTAGTGTGTAATTAATCATAAGCTTTCTAATACTAAAAACACCATTTTCTAGTTCTTCAGAGTAATTTCCCTTTGAATATGAGTGGATGTAATTTTGAAGAAATGCTTTCCTAATATCACATAGCTATATTTCTTTGAAGAAAAAGAACAGCAGAAATAAGTTTTCATAGTTGCTGAATTCTCAAAGTAATGTAGTCTTGGGATTTTCTCTTTTGAAAAATTAGCATGGATTTTTTTTTTTTGTGTGTGTGTGTGTGTGTGGGGGGTGTTTCAGGTTCATGGTGTTTCCCTGAGACTCTTAAGTGCTTACAAAAGATACTAACAATTCTAGCCTTTTTTAAAAAATTACTGATGCATAAGGGGATGTATATAATAAGTGATGACAAATAATAGTGATTTATTATGATAAACTAAGCTAACATTGTAGAAAGGTACCAGACAGTAATTAAGTGTGAACGAGCAGTGATAAGGGCACCTTAAATAATTTTTAGTTGTGTTTAAAAACTACAGGCATACTACTAATATAAAGAATTTTGGATATTTTATAGTATTAAAATTTATGACTTTTTCTATAAAAAATCTCACTTCACAAAAGTCTTAGACTTTTATTCACTCATTTTGTTTCTATCTTGCTTCTTCTTATTTCCAAAAGACATTTCAAACCCAGAGAAGCAGAGTAAGGTAAACTCAGGGTGCTCACTTTACAATATATAGTGATTTGGAAATGGTTCTAGGCCATTTCAAAGGTAGATGATAAGAGAATACAAATAAGTCAAATTGAAATTTAGCTCTCAGTATACAAAATGACTATTAGATACCTGGGGGATCATTTATCTGAATTTTTCTTCATACCTTTTCTATCCTCTGAAATGGAACTAGTCTCAATTAAGTATTACTTTATCTTGGATTCTCCACCATGTCTGCTCATTAAAAAACCTGGTATGACTTTTAAAAATATAAATACTAGGAACCTAATATTCTGACTTAGTCTGGAGTCACACTCTAGATATCAGCATTTACCCCCTCTTTTAAGCTCTACAAAGTAATTCTAATGGGCATCTAGGATAGAAAATTATAAAACTTAGGACTGCTAAGACTTTAACATATGTGTGCTTATGGATCTCTTGGATTGTTCAGCAGGTTATTTGTGGGGTCAGAGATTTTGCATTTCTGAGGTACTAGGTAATCCCTGATACTGCTGGACCTTAGAGAACAATTTAAGTAATAAGGATACAAACCATCTTCTACAGGCTGTTAGTTTCTTTACAGTCCTTTTCTTTGTTTAATTTTTTGTACCAGGGATTGAACGCAGGGGCACTTAACCACTGAGCCACCTCTCTGACCATTTTTATATTTTGTTTAGAGATAGGATCTCACTAAGTTGCTTAGGGTCTCACTAAGTTGTGGAGTCTAGCTTTGAATTCACTGTCCTCCTGCTTCAGCCTCCTGAACCTCTGGGATTTTAGGTATACACCATATGTCTGGCTGCTTATAGTCTTTTTATAGTTTAAGGACATTTTCAAAAATGAGAATTTTATTTCAAAAATGAACATTGGGTAAAAAGGTTACTGATTACTAAATTTTATTGGTCCACACTTTTCTGGTTCAGAGAACATTAAAAGGCCCAGGAAAAAGAATGGATATTTTGGTAATATGAAGTAATGAAATTAGAGACTGTTAATTAGAATGAAACCAAAATTTAACTTTGTTTTACAAAAAGTTTCTAAGCAAATTACATGCAAAAAATTAATAGTGACTTAAAATTTGATATTTTAATTTAAAGTTTCTCAATCTCAATTGTTAACATCAATGATCTAATTCTAGATGAATAAACGAACTATGGTGTGATGAATTCCAATGAAGTTTTAGGAGATATAGTTTAACAAAATCTTACTCCTCCCCTGGGCATTTTACAATGATGATATTTGGGATATGTGTACGTAATTGTTCAGGTGTGTATGTAATATTGCTTTAGAAGAAGTTGCTTAATCATCTCCCTTTTGTCTGTTTTTTTCTCCCACTTCTTAGCATCTTTCACAGTTATGTGTTACAATGTGTTATGTGATAAATACGCTACCCGGCAGCTATATGGCTATTGCCCTTCCTGGGCATTAAACTGGGAATACAGGAAAAAGGGAATTATGGAAGAAATTGTTAACTGTGACGCAGATATCATTAGTCTTCAGGTAACACTAGAAATTAAGTTGTCTTTAACTTAAAGGTGAACTTAAAAACAAAAGAAGATCCTCTTCTGGGATTCTGTGTTCAAAGCAAAACTCTAAAGGAATTATTTTATCTCCTTGTCTTTAAAAAACAAAAAGGTTAATTTTAATAAGCATTTAAGAGATCTCCACAGGGAAACTATTTTGTTCAGTACAGCTATGCACTTGTATTCATTTACTATTTTCTGAAGTCTTACCCATTATCCATTTTAACAATTCACCTTATGAAGAAATCATTGGTATTGCTGAAAGAAAAATCTACAGAAGATTATCAGTTTTTCAAAACTATAAATTTAATGTATAATAGAGTCTAGAAAAAAAATGCTTGCCCACAGTTTTTCTTTAAAGATAACCATTTAAAGATATTATACTATAAATCCTACTTTTTACCTTACTTTATAAACCACCACTGAAATTGATATTCTTCCCCCCACCCCTTAATTCATGCAGTTTTATTTTAGGAAATGTATAATGTCTGCTGGACTTTTTGAAACACTGAACATAATTTTAAAAATTCTTCTTGTTTCCTCTTAAGGCCTTAGGTCTCCAAGGGAGTAAAATACTGATGAAAGGACTGACTCATAAAAGGCCCAGTAGTTGAAGTTGCATACCCTTGAATCGGAGAGGGAGACCTTAAGAGTCTTCTATTCAGTAACACTTCATTATTAATGAATTTAAATGAAGAAGAAATGTGGTTTTTAAAAAAATTTTTTTAGTTGTAGTTGGACATAATACCTTTATTTTATTTATTTTTATGTGGTGCTGAGGATCGAACCCAGTGTCTTACATGTGCTAGGCGAGCGCTCTAGGCGAGCCACAACCCCAGCCCCAAGAAATGTGTTTTTAATGAAATATGTTCTGTGTTCTTCTTCTCAACACTTAGCTAATGATTAGCCAAAAACATTTGAGTAGATTTCGTTCATTTTTTTTCTTAATAACTTCCAAAGCACTTTAAGTGCTTGAAAATGTATTTAATATTTTTTATTGATAATAATTGTGTATTTTAATGGGATATAGTGGGATATTTTGATACATGTATTTTTTTAATGGGCCTTTATTTTGTTCATTTATTTATATGCGGTGCTGAGAATTGAACCATTGCCTCACACATGCTAGGCAAGCGCTCTACCACTGAGCCACAATCCCAGCTCCTGATACATGTATTTCTACTGTGGAATGATCAAATCAGGCAAAGTAACTTGTCTGTTACCTCAAATACCATTTCTTAAAGGTGTTTCAAAAAAATACATTCTGTTTTGGCATATCCTAATTAAGAAAAATTGATTACTTATAAATAAATATATGCATGTGTGTATATATGTTTTTTTTTTTTTTTTTCTATGTATGTGTTGGGCAGAGGGTAAATTGGGGATTGAACCCAGGACCTGTGCATGCTAGGCAAGCACTCAAGTACTGAGCTGTCCCCTTTTAAATTTTATTTGGAGCAGGGTGTTGTTGAGTTGCCTAGGCTGATCTTGAATTTGTGATCCTCATGTTTGAATCTCCTGTGTAGCTGCGATTACAGGCCTGTACCACCATGCCCTGGTACTTTTACATATATATATATTTTTGTAATAGAGTATGTTAATGATTTTTTAATGTTGCTTGAGAAATAAAGTTTAAAAATCTATAAAAATTAAATTTCCTTATGAACACTGAGAGGGACACAGAATTGGGCGGCAGGAGGAAACAAATAAAATTAGGCTATTTTAGTTATTGAACTGTTTACCTTTTGGTTTAGTATTTATAGTAATAACAGCCTCACATCCTTCTAAATAATGTATAGTTTGAAGAATGATTCATCATAATTTAAGATGACTTTTTTTTCTGTTATAGAAATAATAACTGTCTGATAGTGTTTGTTCTAGAAAAGTTGAAAATTTTGAAAAAATATAAAACATGTTGCAAGAAGATCCTATTCCCATATCCCCAAAGATAGTGGCTATGCTAAAACTTCTATTTTTCTTCTACACATTCCCTTACCAACTTATATTTACCTGTATATTTTCAAAATAAAATTGGTTATTGGCATATTTTGTTTCTTGATAATTGTATTTAATGCATTTTCCATGTTAACTAACATTCTTCAAAACCAGTTAATTATACGAACATATATTGATTTAACTTTTTTCCTTCTGTTGGGCATTTACTAGTTTGTAAGTTTTTGCTATTATAAAAATCATGCTGTTATGAGCATCTTCAAACATAAATTCTCATCATATTTGATTATTTGGAAAGATTTGTTAAAAATATGATGAAAGAGTGATCGAAATTATTTGAGAGACCATTGACTGGATAACTGATATTCAGGTACCTAAACATTTATAAAAAGTAGATTTTTTTTCTTGATTTTATGTTTCTCAATCTTGGGTATCATTCTTTCCCACCATAGTTCATTATTTATTTTTAAAATAAATAATTTTAAAAATTACCTCCCTATATAAAATGTTCTATTACCTACCACCTTAATCTATATCATATGTCCAGCTTACTTGGTCTTGAGAAAGTCAATTATATTCGAATAAACTCTAAATTGGAAGTCTAGAGACTTGGGATGTATCCTACTCCTGTTACTAACTAGCTGTGTGAACATATGAAAATCATGCCACCTTTCTGATTTTTTCATGTTTTACCCTTGCTAAATGACAGCTTGGCAGCTATTAACAATAAGGTAAGATAGATAATATTCATTATGTGAACTGTTTGAACTTAATCAGACCTTACTCATAATGTTGAATATTCCTATGTCCCAATCAGTGTTTCCCGGTGTCATTTAGATAACAAGTTTTCTTTCATCTCAGGAAGTGGAAACAGAGCAATACTTCACTCTCTTTCTGCCAGCATTGAAGGAGCGTGGATATGATGGATTTTTTTCTCCAAAGTCACGTGCCAAAATCATGTCTGAGCAGGAGAGAAAGCATGTGGACGGTTGTGCAATATTCTTCAAAACAGAAAAGTAAGTTAAGGAAACAGCAAAACAGTGTAAATTTATTTAATTGTTACACATTTAAAATTGACTTTGGTTTGACCCTAAAAAACAAAGCTAAAAACAAATGTTACAGAAGTTAAAAACTGTTGGTAGTGTTTTTTTTTTTTTTTTTAAAGACTGTATATTGGAAACAGGGATGTATATTGTATTATTCTTTATGCTTTTATTGTCAAATTGCATAAAAAATTTTAGAAGTAGACTTGAATGAATATGGTTTCATAATTTTTTGAAGATATATTTTTATAAAGTAAAAGTTTTTGTGATAAGTGAAAATTGTTGCCTTTTAAGATTACCAATAAGTCATCTGGGTTTCTTTTCTTTTCTGATAGTAGGCTTTTTCAGAATCATTGATTCTTTTTTTTCAACCTTTTCCTCATTTGAATTATCATTGTTTATTTACTCATTTATTCACTAAATGTTTGCTGAGCATTTGTTTGTGCCAGGTCCCATACTAGGCATGATAGACAAAAAAGACAAGTCATAGTTTCTGATTACATTGAAAGCTCAACTCTAGTAAGAAGAGATAGGCACAGTGGACAATTATAATATGCATAAGAGAGATAAGAATAGATCAGTAAGGCTGGACAGAGCTTATAGAAGTAGGGAGTTAAAAAGAATAAATTGAGACAGGGCAGTGGAAATTGCATGAAGTCTGATAAATGTTGAATCTGATGGTTGATTGGGAGTTGATACATTAGATGGGGAATTATCTACTTATAGAATAAACATATATATGCTTGTGATTATTTCCATTATTTCCCTTTTTGGTCCCTATTATAACAAAGCCAGTCAATACTTTTGTTGACATAATATCTTACCAGTATGACATACTATTTTAGGTAAATAAATTCAGTGAATTTGAAATATATTTGGTACACTTGTTATTCATTTTTTCCCCTTTTCATTTATATGTACACAATTTCCTTCTTTCCCATGAATTTTTAGTGGAGATAATCTCATTTTGGTTTATATTTAGTACTGGGCCCTATGTCTGAGGTTAGAGTATACTGAATTCCAAATTTTTTATGAATTTTAAGAGTAAGAGTTACTGTTTTTTCTACAGTGTTTACGATAGGCCAGGTCTTTTCTAATTATCTATATAGATTGTCTTATTTAACTTTTAAAGCAAGCACTCCTCAGAGGTAGGCAAAGAACTATTTCCTGTTTTTTTTTTAATATTTATTTTTTAGTTGGACACAATATTTTATTTATTTATTTTTATGTGGTACTGAGGATCAGTGGAACCCAGGGCCTCGCCCATGCTAGGTAGGTACTCTACCACTGAACCCCAACCCCAACCCCCTGTTTTTTTTTTTTTTTTTTTTTTTATAGATGAGGATACCAGGGCATGCCCTGGTTCAGTAACTTGTCCATGGTTACACCGCAGTCTAACTTTATAGTCCATGCTTTTAACCACTATACTAAAGAATTCTTTTGACATTTTGTTTGCGCATCTATTATTATTTATCTCTTTCAAGATTGCCTCATTTGGGAAAATTGCTTTAAATTTATCGTTTGTTATATTTTTCATAGTATTTTATACTATGTTTAGTTTAAGAGTACATAGATGTGATCCAGAAAAGGAGGGTATGAGGCAACTCATGGGCAATTATACTGTCTTCTTAACATCGTTCCTTTTTATAGGTAAGGAATATTACTTAAGTCTTTTTTTTTTTTTTTTTTTTTGTACTGAGAATTGAACCCAGGGTTTCTTAAACACTGAGCCACATCTCCAGCCCTTTAGTCACATGATAGCCAAATTACTTTTAAACCACAAGTTGGTAAGAAATTGAGTTATTTCTTTATCTGAAGGCTTGTTTTGGACATTCTTCCTGCATATGAATACACAACTGAATAATCTTTTTCATGGGAGAAGGTTTTTGTGTCCTTTCTTATACCCATGTGAGTTTTGTTTAAATTTTTCTAAAAGGTGGAAGAATTCTTAGGGAAAAAAGTGTCAGTAATGATGCTTATAGTATCTGTATACCAGTCATAGAATACAAATAATAAATGAATTTAAATACTAAAAGAAAAGTTTAAGATTTTTCATATTACCAATGCTTGGTGAATTTAGATTAGTGATTAGAAAAAAAACTATAAATTAATATGTATATTTAAAAAGAAGCATCTAATAGAAGCAATGAAAGAAGACCTATGTATTTCAAAATGATTTCTTCATAAAATAAACAGAAAAAAGGTAAATGGTGCAAGATCATAGCTATCACCATTAATACTGGAAATCATTCTTCTGAAATGCAGAGTAGCTAAAAATTCTTAAGGTTCAAGTAGCATTTTCAATTCTTATTTAACTTTCAGTAGAAAAAGGGAAGTGTCTTTGGTTCCTTAGTTCTCAACTACCTGAGAACAGATGCTGAAGCTAGTGAAAAGATTTGAGAGACACTTTGCTTTAGTGTTTTTCAGTGTCAAAGAAGAGAGTGTTAATTATAATCACGTGTTTGGGAAAGCTAGTTTTATTTTTCTGAACTTCTTGAAACCAAAGTCAATAAAAAGAAGATACTTCAAGAAGACTAGGAGCTTTTAGAAGTATGGCAATACTGTCATAAATTATACCAACAAAGAAAGTTGGAAATATCTAATAAAACAAATAATTATATTCAGGATTCATTTTAAAAGAATTGTTTTCTAAATGAAGAAAAGCATGTTTTTAAAAACAGTTTTAAGAAACTGTAGTCATTGCCAGGAAAATTAAGAAAAACCAAAGACTTGATAGAAGTGCTGAGGAAAACACTCAACAAGGAGGGTATTTTAAGTTTCAGTATGCTGTATAAATAACAAGGGATAGACCCACTGTGATTGTGTAAATACTAATTGAATAAGGAAAAATAGCTGCTCTTCCTTTCCCACCTGGGCCCAGCAGAGTGGAACCTGCAAAGAAAAATGGTGGCAAGAAGAATAACGGCCCTTCTGCCGCTTGAGGTTTTGATTCAAGAATATAACATCAGCATTCATAAGCACACCCATGGAGTGGGCTTCAAGCAGCATGATACTTGGACACTCAGATCAGGAAGTTTGCCGTGAAGGAGATGGGAGTTTAAGATATACACGTTGATAACAGGCTCAATAAAGTCTGAGCCAAAGGAATAGATCATATCCATGTGTGGTTGTCCAGAAAACATAATGAGAATAAAGATTCACCAAACACACTCTGTGCTTTGGTAACCCATGTCCCTGTCACCATTTAAAAAAATTTCAGTCAGTTAATATGTATGAGAACTAGCTGTCTATTGTCAAAGATACAAAGCTACTCCCCTTTTAAAAAAGAAAAAAAGATGGAAAAAAAAGGAGAAAAACCAGAGCTATACAGTTTCTATTTTGCTTTCATGATCTTATTGAAGTAACATTATCTTCAAAGTAGGATTAAGACCAGTGAAGAGGAGAATGGAAAATCTAAAAGGTAAGATTGGTAAACCGAGAGTCATTAAACTATTTTAACTAGTTAGGTTTCTAAATGAAAATAATTATATCCATGATGTTAAAGGTCGTGTAAAAGTGTGTCTAGAAAACTGGCATGGGTGATCTGTTATGAATATTGGAATATAGGAAAAGTTCTGAGATTTTAGAGATAGATAAACCATCTTATTTTGCAAAAAGATTTGCCTAGCCTCAATTTTCTTCATCTTTGTAATGGTAATAGTAATTTCTCATATTACAATTTGGGTTTCCAGAAAGAAGACTCTGAGATAATTTGTCATTCTGGAGTATATTAGGAATCAACATTTGTGGAAAAGAAAGGGAGGAAGCAGAATTTCATATCTAGAGAAGTGGAAATGATCCCCTAGGAGCTTTGAAGCTAATATGTCCTACGAGAATTAAACCATGGACATGGGCTAAAATTGACCTATATTTTTGCTTTTTTTGGGGGGGAGGTGGGTGAGTACCAGGGATTGAACTCAGGCACTCAACTACTTTGCCATATCCCCAGCCCTATTTAATATTTTATTTATAGACACGGTCTCAATGAGTTGCTTAGTGCCTCGCTTTTGCTGAGGCTGCCTTTGAACTTGCAATTCTCCAGCCTCAGCCTTCTGAGCCAGCTGCTGAGATTATAGGTGGTGCACCACCATGCCTGCCTTCACTGAGTACATGATTTTGAGGGCACACAACTGACAAATTCCCTGAAGGGTAGATGAAGAATCTGAGCAGTATATCTCCATGTGAAAATTTTAGGACTAACTTAACATCATAAAGTACTTAACACAGATTTTGATAGAGTAGACCTTCAATAATGGGTAGCTTTTATTTATTGTTATTTTTTTCTGTTGAGAACTTTAATTATTTGAAGAAAAATAGAATGCATATACATCACATTTAAAAATGCCCAAAAGCTGGTGAGTATATTTAATCTGTTAGAAAAAAAGAATGAAGTTTCAATGTGCTCTTGATATAATCTGAATGTGGGTAATCTATAATCAGTGGATACTCATGAAATGATACTTAATAGAGATAGTTTGCTGCTCTTACATTATCAACAGAAGAAAAGGAGGGATTGAAAAATCACCTGGGAATACAGAAGAATATGTGCAAAGCTTACATCATTGGCTCATATCAAAAGTAACTTAAATGTTCAACATAGAGTAGGTAAATAATCTATAATGAATCTGTTTATTTAGTTTAAGAGACAGCGTCTTGCTATGTTGCCTAGACTGGCCTTGAAATCCTAGACCCAAATCAGCCTCCTATGTAGCTGGGACAGCAGGTGTGCACCACTGCACCCAGTCTGGTTTATGGTAAATCTGTGTAGGGAACTCTAATGTAGTCATAAAAATTGATTTGGAGGGCTGGGATTGTAGCTCAGTGGTAGAGCGCTTTCCTAGCATGTGTGAGGCACTGGGTTTGATCCTCAGCACCACATATAAATGTATAAATACAATAAAGGTAGAAAAATACAGTAACATTATTTTTTTAAAAAATTGATTTGGGAGTATATGGCTGTCTCCAAAGGCAATTTTAGTTTTTAATAAAAATACAATAAAAAATGAAGAAGACTCATTTGTGCATTGTTCTAGGTACTGCACTGTATTTGTCTGTTTTCTGTTACTTCCTAAGACTGGGTACTCACAAGATACTTATTTAGCTTGCAGTTTTGGAGGCTTAAGGGCATAGCACTGCCATCAGCTTGGTTCTGACTTCTGGCAGGATAGCCTCAAGGCAAAAGTGCCTGAAAGAAGAAATCACCTGGTGAGATTGAAATCTAGAGATGGGAGTGGCTAGGATTGCTCTTCAAGAGAACTAACCAAGGTTTCAGAACAACTACCTTAAATCTCTTTTTGAGAGCTGTGTCCCTTTGACCTCCTACTAGGTTCTATCTATTAAAGGTTCCAACAGCTCACTGTCACTACACTGGAGATAAGCCTTCAACATGTGAAACCTTGGGGTTTAAACTGCATCCAAATTATAGCATGTGCCTTTAAACTTTTGTTTAAATAAAAACACCATTTATTATGTAAAGAACCAATCTTTTTTGGAAAGAATTTGAGGGTAGGTGAGCATTGACATGTTTGTCATATATTTAAAGTGCTGTCACATGAAATATTCTATAGTTCTTTAAAGAGAAGATCTAAATCTAGGTTTAAAGGAGAAAAAGGAAAATACAGGGAAATAAACTTTAATGACGACCTTTCTAAAAACAAGACTTCTGATACCCTCTTTCTTCCCCTGAAAGACTGACCTGACTTTAATAGAAGCAAAATTATTTTAATAATAAAAATATTACTATTAAGCAGGATTTTAAGACAATCTTGTCAAACTCTAGGTTCTTAAAATAAGCCTTACAAGTTCTGTGACTATTTAGAAAATATTTCAAAATTTAAATAATTGCACTTGAATTTTAAAATGTTCACTCAGATATTTCAGGTACTATATATTAACACTTTGGAAATCACTGCCATGTTCCTGATGTGCTGCTTAATTGAGTTGCTTTGGTACAAGCAGTAATGCAGTCTTAAAAGTTGATCATGTTTCTGCCTTCCTCTTGGCTTGGCTTTTCTATGTGAAAGACAAGTTATTTACTCTGTGTATCTGTGTATGTCAATTAGGTTTTTTATTACTACTTTGTAACCAAAACAAAATGGAGAAAGCAGTTGGATACTGAGACATATAAGACTGTGATTATCATCTATAACCTTTAATTTCAAGTTTTTCTAGTCCTCAAAACAGGTTGATTGTGTTCAGTGATTGATTTACTCTAACATAATATTGCTTTAGTCTGTTTGGAATCACACTATAAATTGTTTAAAAGTAAATCACTCTGATTTGGAGAATGGTTAATTCTGTCTATCAAAGGGTTGTTTTTGTGGTTGTTTTTTTTTTTTTTTTTTTTAAACTTTGGATTGAATCCAGGGACACTTTGCCACTGAACCACAGTGCCAGGCCTTTTTTAGATTTTATCTAGAGACATTGTCTTGCTGAGTTGCTCAGGGGCTTACCAAGTTGCTGAGGCTATATTTGAATTCGTGATCCTCCTGCCTCAGCCTCCTGAGCCACTGGGATTACAGGTGTGCCCCTCCATACTCTGCTCGAATGTTTTTTGAATCTGCTCGCTGTTCTTCATTTCTCTTGCCTTGGTCTGAGGCATCATATTTCATCCAAATAAACTCAAAACTTTTGTAGCTGGTTTCCTAATTCCTAATTTCCATTTTGGTTCCTATAATCTATTCTCCACAAAGCAGCATTGCGATCTGAAAATGTCTTTGCTTGGAGTTTTTAGTTGTTTCTGTTCTTCTCATCTTCAACATCATTTCTTACCCTTTTATTCTTTTCTAACCCATTAAATTACAAAGCTGTATGCTATCTGAGAACCTTTTACTCCTTCCTTCTATTCAGAATGCTCTTAATTCCATTCTTCACCTTGATAACTCTTCATTCTTCATATTTGAGCTTATAGATCACTTCTTTAGAAGGGTGAAAAATGTATTCCCTTTAACAATTCAGTTCAACTCAGGGTTAGAAAAGGCACATGACTGTATCCTTTACACTTCTAAGCACATTTGAAGCTCAGTATTGGAGCAGGAAGGGGGAATATTGTTTCCTCTAATACAGCATCCTGTGGCATAGTAAGTTTTAGTCCCTATTTTTGAAGGGGTATATGTGTGGCTCTGTTTTCAAGCTAAGAAGAAGAAGTTAGGGAGTAAGCTTAGTTAGGAGAGCAAAGATGTCTTAGCACCTAGTGAAAAAGTAGCATGTTTAGTAGTTTGAGACATTATAAGTATTTCACATCAAAAAAAAAAAAGGGCTAAACAAGGTTAAATGGCTTGACCAAGTTTACTGCTATTAAATATAAGTACAAGACTAATTCTGTCAAATCCTACAACTCCATCATACTTAATAACTAAGGAAAGAAAATACTCTAAGTGTAGAAGCTATGATTGTAGGGAGAGCCATTTTTTCATATTATGAATGAATCTGTTTCTCTGAACACTTAAACCCAATTACAACTTTTTAGTAAAAGCAGGATTGAAAAATCTGTTATTGTTAACTGAGATAAAGGTTGTATCCTTGAATTTCTTGGCTAATCTCTTGATGTGATGGAAATAAAACTGCAAATAGATAGGTAGATTTTATTCTTAACTGACACAGTTAAGATTATGTGTACCTTTTAATACGAGAAAATCTAAATAGTAAGTTAAGCAAATGAGGGAAGAATAATTTTTTCATATAAGAAATAGTCTAGAAATAGGCAGACCAGAACTGGTTCAGCTGATTGTTCATGGCACCAGCTGGAAAATGCAGAGATGTAAAAGGGTGAAGGAATATATGCCATCTTTGCTAGGTGGGGCCTCTAAGAAAATTTCTATAGAAATCAGACTTCTTATGTCTCATTGGTCAGAATTGTATCACAGGATGACTTGAAACTAGTAAATGACAGAGATGACGAATGGTAACTTTACTTAGTTTCTTTTTGTGGGATGGTCTAAATAACTAAATCACAAATTTGCATTGTGCCTTTTAGATTCACATTGGTGCAGAAGCATACAGTGGAATTTAACCAAGTGGCAATGGCTAATTCAGATGGATCCGAAGCTATGCTGAACAGAGTGATGACAAAAGATAACATTGGTGTTGCTGTGGTATTAGAGGTCCACAAAGAACTATTTGGAGCAGGTGAGTGCGATTTAAAATATTCTTATTAATAAATACCTTTCCAACTCTTCTTAAAGCAGGTGAAGAGATCTTATTGTTACTTACTGCAAAGTTATTTGCTTGTCTTTTGAGGAAAGCTGAGGAAGATGGGCAGGAAAACACCACTTATTTATGAAACATTGTTTCTTGGGATTTTTTTTGAGAGATTCTGTGGTCTCTGTTGTTGTTGTTGTTACTATTATTATTACTATTACTATTATTTTTTAACCTATAAGGTAATTTGTGTAAGGTCCTTAATATACCATTAATTCCAAAAGGTTCCTTGAAATAGAGAATGTTTTGGTTAGCCTGAATTTAGAAATTATAATGATTTGGCCCTCTTTTGAGCCATATTTTTAGTTTCTTGTTTGTGAGCCCTTTGTTCTTTAAGGTTAAATACTTGGCACATATTCATTCTTTCTTTCTTTCTTCCTTCCTTTCTTTCTTTCTTTCTTTCTTTCTTTCTTTCTTTTGTTTTTTTTGTTATCTCAAGTCATTGTTAGGGTAAGAGCAGATTTTTATCTATGCAGAACTGTTCTTCAGCTTTTAAGCTTATTTATAGATGGTTTCAGAATCAGAAAATTCATTATGTACTTTGTGTTATCTAGACCTCTTTTTAGCCTTTTCTATTGCCTGCCTCCAAGTGTTATATTATTTACTCCTTTGTTTTAAGGAAGAACAAGAAGGAAGTGAGGCTACCTCAGTACTTTTCTTTTTCCCTATACTTTTTGCAGAAGAAAAGATTTTTTCACGTTTGAGTTTGATTTGAAATATTCAGACCCTGAGTATGTGTTGTAACCTCCTTTTCCCATCATCCTTCAGTGTACCCTTCATTGAGAAGGATAAACTGTGAGATTTGACTTTTCTTTCTTTTGAGCCTCTTCATTGTTATATATTTTTATAAATTTTATCTATTTTTATGTCATTCCCATCACTTTTCTCCTTTGGTACTTTTGTTCTGATATGATAGTAATCAAGTTTATTTTGGAGTTTTACTCCTCTTTTAACTTGGAGAAGAATAATTCCAGACTATACAGTGGGTACTTTCACTGAAGTACCTGAAATATGTATCTTTTGTATTCCTAGAAAAAGAATTTAATAATATAGAAAGTGCTTACAGCTCCTTTGCCAAAGCAAAGGGCACATTTTTAATATTTTATGTAGTGAACAGTAGAGATAAGATCTCACTGAGTTGCTTAGCGCTTTGCTTTTGCTGAGGCTGGTTTTGAACTCTTGATCCTCCTGCCTCAGCCTCCCAATCGCTGGGATTACAGATGTGTGCCACCACGCTTGGCAACTTTTACAATTTTTAATATATTAACCTGTCTACCATTTGGAAAGTAACTATGTTAGTGTTTATTTTGACAGAATTAAAAAATAGGATTTATATGGGGGAAAAAGAACCTTAGTTGAATTCTCACTTTCCAAATGAACCTGAATACCAAAATGGTAACTAACCGGTCCAAGACCACACAAAATAATTAGTAATAAAGCCTGGTCTGAAACACAATTCTCATTTATCCTGGTGTATGTTAGTAAATTTGTTTAGGTAGAAAATTGACTTATTTTGTAGAGCTTAATTTCATGTGGTCTTTTATTACTGATCAGGAAATGCAAGATCAATTAAAGTCTAGGTAACTTAATAACTGAAATCCTGCCTCACTGTTATTGTTGTATTTAATCAACAGATAGTTTAAAGTGCTTATTTATACTAAGAACTCAGCAAATGCAAGGCATTGTAATCAAATGTTGATTATATCATGATATAATTCCTAACTTGGGTATTTAGATAAATCCTAGGATCAGCAAAGTTTTACTGTAAAGGAATAGATAGTAAATATTGTAGGCTCTATAGGCTACCTAAGTCTTAATCACAGATTCTCCAACTCTCACCCTTCTTTCCTTCCTTTTAAAAACATATAAGCATCCTTAGCTCGCATGGGCTACATAGAAACATATGAGGGGCCATGTTTAGCTTATGGGCTACTTTGTCAACTCGATCTGGAAGAGGAATTTCCATATTAGGATTACCAGAATCTTAGCTCTTGACTTCTGAGAACCAGATTGAAATAAAAGGGAAGGTATAAATTCCTGGAAAAGAATAAAGAAATTGCTATGGATTTAAAAAAATTTTTTTTTAAAAAATATACTAGTTGTTGACAGACCTTTACTTTATTTTTATGTGGTGCCGGGAATCGAACCCAGTGCCTCACACATGTTAGGCAAGCACTCTACGACTGAGCTACAACCCCAGCCTTGCTATGAATCTTTTTGTGAAAACTTTAAGATACCACTTGTCCTGAGACATAAAGCATAACTTTATCTTTTTTTTATAATATTTAAATTTAGGTATGAAGCCTATTCATGCTGCAGACAAACAGCTGCTTATAGTGGCAAATGCCCACATGCATTGGGACCCAGAGTATTCTGATGTGAAACTTATCCAGACCATGATGTTTGTCTCAGAGGTTAAAAACATTTTGGAGAAAGCCTCAAGTAGGCCTGGCAGCCCAACTGCAGATCCTAATTCCATCCCGCTGGTGCTATGTGCAGATCTTAACTCATTGCCAGATTCAGGTATTTATAACATCATTTCCTTCTTGTTTTCAGTTTTGCTTTTACTCTGAGATGAAAGCCTTGTAACTCCTTGTAACTTGTAATTTTTGGAGTTGAAATTTCTCTTTTAAATTAAGAAGAATTCAGTGAGAATTGCAGGGATAGGGCAGTAAGTAATTGAGGAAAGTTTAATAAAGAAACTATTTCCAAAGGTGTGGTGAGGTTTAAGGGAAAAAAAAAGAATGAATGTTGCAGTACTCAATCACAGGGGCTTTTGGTCTGGGAGCTGTCAGCAGAACTTGTAAAAAAAAAAAAGTAGATAATAGAAGAGAACCACATAATAGGAACAATGACTTTGAACTGAATGATGCTGCAAAAACCAGTAAGAAGGGACTTTGCTTCTCTCTCTCTGATCTCTTGCCAGTGCTTGCCCATTGACTAAATCCAACTAAAAGCTAGAGTGGGAGAAGGGTTTTATAGTTAATGCAATAAAGATAGCTTCCTAAGGAGTATAACAGAGAATGGTGATCTAAATGGGCAACCAGAAAATATTCATTGGTTAATAGTTGGAAGATTTTCAGTGAATAACTGATACTAGGTATAGAAGAATGATCAAAACACCTAGAATTTCATATTATTTCTTGACCTCCATTAACTATTTATGTCTTGACTTCTGTCGTTTTGGATCTCTGCAAAACTCAGTTTTCTGTTTTTATTTTGGTACTGGGAATTGAACTCATGGGCACTTTAGCATTGAGCTACATCCCTAGACTGTTTTTAATTTTTAGTTGTAGATGAACACCCAATATCTTTTTATTTATTTTTATGTGGTACTGAGGATCGAATCCAGTGCCTCACATATATTAGGCAAGTGCCTTACCACTGAGCTACAGCCCCAGCCCCCTTTTTATTTTTTTATTTTGAGGCGCAAACTTGCCAAGTTGCGAGGTTGACCTTAAACTTGTGCTCCTCCTACCTCAGCTCTTGAGTTACCGAGATTACAGGCACGCACCATGGTTCCAGGCTTCAGTTTTCTATTTTAGATGCTAAATGTCAAACATAAAACATTAAGGTATTACTTTTTTATTATTACCAAAGCATATTCTAAATTTTGTATATTATCATTATTATTAGGCTATTAAAAAGCAGCCAACAATAAACCTAAAACAACCCAAATGCCTATAATTGGAATGTTTAAAAAAAGGCACTAAATATCTTTCTCTTTTAGAAAATAAATGCTGAAATCTTTATTTACACGTTTTATGACCAATAGGCCAATTGGCACCTTAACCACACTCTCCTTTTTTTAATCCTCTGAGTTGAATTGCTCTGATATACAAGTTTTTCTCCTATTTAATTTGATTTCATTAAGCCAGTTACTGTCATTTGTCAGCCAAGCATAGTGAGCTGACTATGGAGACTTTCAGGTTGGAATCCTACTTCTGCCACTAACCAACAGTGTGGTCTGTGATCAAGTTTCTCAGATTTAAATAAGATAATAATCATTTTACATATACCATATAGAGTTGTTGTTTGTGAGGTTTAAGTTTGTAAAGCACTTAAGATAGGCATATAATAAATAGTAGGTAAATGGTAATTTTTTGATACTGATATTACATTAATTACTTCTTCATTGTATCTTGCTATCATCCTGATCACAAATAGGAAGAGAGGACTCTAATATTAGTGTCTACTAATTATCATCATAAGAGTTGTGATAATTTTTTCATGTTTCCTAATGTACTGGAAACTGTACTTTCTGAATTCTCTTCATCTTTTTAGATACACCTAATAATTTGGTCAAATAATATGTCTGTGGCATATAAATAATCTTTGTAGTGTCAGGCCGAGAAAACTCATGCTAGCTCAAAATAATGATGTTGTCTAGCTGACACTAGACATTGAAATGTTGAAGATGTAAAATGTTTTTGTTAAATTATTTTTTATTACATATGCTATATTTTATGTTTCCAAAGTTGTTGATTGTGTGGAATAGGAAAATATTCAAGAGATAGATAGGTTTAGAATAATATTCCCAAAACACTTAAGGTCAAGATCATTCTGGTAAATGTTGCTTAGATCCTTGAAATCATATAAAGCTGAATGAACTATTAAGAAACACTGTTCTAGGTAATCTGGATACTTTGTTCTGAAATAAGCAAATATCCTTAAAAAATTTTTAATAATAAAGAAGATGGTTTCATATGACTCAAAACCATTAAAACGACTCTGAACCTGGTATAGCTACCTGGCTATAGGTCTTAACTGTTAAAGACTTGTGTAAGGACTAAATGCTAAGTGGTACTGTTCCTTTCTTTACTCTGCTAGGTGTTGTGGAATATTTAAGCAATGGAGGAGTAGCTGACAACCATAAAGATTTCAAGGAACTAAGGTACAATGAGTGTCTTATGAACTTCAGCTGCAATGGAAAAAATGGAAGCTCAGAAGGGAGAATTACACATGGCTTCCAACTTAAGAGCGCCTATGAAAATAACTTGATGCCTTATACCAATTACACCTTTGATTTCAAAGTGAGTAGCCGCCTATGTGCTGGTGTTGAAAGTATTTCAAATATAAACTTGTGACAAGAAAAGTATAATTTATGTACTTAAAATTGATTTTATAATCTTCACTTTTTTAGATTCTCAAAATGTCAAGTCTAAGTGTACATCTAAATATGAGGAATTTTGATAGGTTTGTGGTAGTTATTGTCTTAACAATTTGTTTTTTAATCTTTATTTTTTCAAATTTCAAATAATACTGATGATAACAAACACTTCTGAAATGTTTACAATGTTCCAGACATGTTTAACATACTGGACTATAAACTTATTTTTTTTAATATTTATTTTTTAGTTTCAATTGGACACAATATCTTTATTTATTTATTTTTATGTGATGCTGAGGATCAAACCTGGGGCCTTGCATGTGCTAGGCGAGTGCTCTACTGCTGAGCCACAATCCCAGCCCCTAAACTTATTTTGAATGGATTTATATGATGTTCAATAACAAAATTTCTTAGTACTTTCCATTTATATTTATCTTTAAAATTTCTGGGTTTCTTTTAAAGAAGGGGTTATAGGTTACACATAACATCTTACATCCATTTAGTCATACCAATATATTCCCATACATTGGAACACTCCATCTTTAAAAAGGAAAAAGACAGTTTTTGCAAAATAAGAAAAAAGAAATTAAAGGACTATTGTACAGGGCCAGCTGTTCTTTAGAGATTGATCATGGTGGCTTTCTATAGTTAATCCCTTTTTTATTGCCTATTTTCTAATCACTTTGTCTCCCTTTAGCTCCTATTTTGTTCCTATTTTATTTTCTGGCATTTCAGAATACTAATATACTATCCTGAAAAAATAAAGATTTTAGAAAGTGGTTTGGTATAAGCAGCCATGAGAGGATTAATACAATACCAAAGGAAATTTGTGGGCTTTTTCACAACTCCAGTAGCCTTTTTTTCATTTTTAGTGTTTGCTCCTGAAAACAAATTATTTATCAGCTTTTGTAATCAGGAAGTTGGGGGGAAAGCTGCTTAGAAGTTGAGTCTAATTTGATATTTTTGCTATTAGATAATTCTATCCAGTGATAGTTCATTTTGTTTTAATCACTCATATGCAATGATGTGCTCGTAAATATTTCTTGGAAAAAGAAGCCCTGATCTGTAGAGTTTGCTGATTTCTGTGGTTTAAATGCTTCTGCTAAAGCATATTCCAAGCTCCCAGAATGCTACCTTTGAATGCAGTGTTGTGAAGGTGTACTAATAAAGTCAGTACTAGCTGGCTTCAGGCACACCAGTGTAAGCTTAAAGAAATACCTGTATATTTAATGATAGTTTACTATAGGTTAAATCCTATCCTTCTAACTATAATGATAAATCTGCTAGTATAACCCAGAAATCCTGTAATAAAATTTCTCCAAAAGAAGTGTTCAATAATTCTACAACTGTTAATGTTTTGGTATGAATATAAATAAAAGAAAACAGATATTATTTCTTCCTTGTTTTTTTAAAAGTTACTTTTTTCTTGTTCAAAAGCAAAAATCAGAGAAACAAAATTTGGCTATTAATCTAAGTTGTCTTCCTCAATCATCTGAATTGGTCTAAAATTCTTTGCTAAAATTTCTTCAGAATCTATTATGGATGTTAATAATCACATCAACATTCAGACTGGCTAAATGAGTACAATTAAAGTACCAGAAATGCTTGGCTTGGAGAGTAATGAAATAGAAGAACAGAGTTAGAAATGAGTGGAAAAGAGGCATATATATGGGTAGATAAGTAGACTGGCTGAATAGATAGATGGGATGAGAGTGTAGAATGGGATAGAAGGAAGGATGCTTAGAGAATGAAATAAGGGCATTTCTGACTAGAAAGAATGAACAATAAACATTGCAGATTTATATGAAGGATTTTATGTCATTCTATCCCAATATTGAAGAAAGTCAATAAAAAAGATTAACACCAAATATAAAGTCTTCTGTGATCAACTTTAAATACATATCCTACAATAGTGTCCTGCCATTGCCTCACTAAGATGTTATTTAATTTTGTTTACTTGGCTGAGCATTTGTTTACTTTCTTGTTACTGAATAAGTATTTAGAATCCAGTCCCTTTATCTAGAAATGGTTTGGAGTTAATTGAAATATAGCTGTTAGGAGAATTACTTCTTTCTTAGCATTATTTACAGACCAAATAAGTTTAATAAACAGTTTAATTCAAACCTATTGCTGTTCCTCACTGGTCCCTCATACCCCCAATCTGAAAGCATTTTTAGTCAGCTTTTTTATCATTGTGACCAGAATACCTGACAAGAGCAACTTAGAGGAGAAAAAGTTTATTTTAGTATTTTATTTTCTTGTTTGAAGCAAAGGGTGGTCTCAAAGGGGAAGTATAGCCACCCTGACCCTTGTTAACTCTTTTTCTGAAATATATCTATAAAACCAGACATTAAGCAAAATGAGGGAATAATACCTTGTCATCATATAATTTCTAGACGATTTGGACTTGAAGCATTAATGACAGAAGTCCTCCTAGGTTCCTTAATTTATGGTAAAGTAAGGTTAGATAAGGTCTTTTCTCTCAAAAGAATTATTTTGGTCTTGGTTATATGAAAATTGGCAAATTAAAGTCATGGTTTCTAGAATCTCTTAGTAGATACCATTATTATGTATAGTATTTGTAAATAGGTACTTTCAACTGTAGAAATATATTTTTTTTCTATTTGGGTTTATGTTCTCTTGGTTTAGACAGGAACCATATAGGAAAAATGTGAATTTGTTATCTTGCATTCACAGCCTGGGACAATCAAGCACACTACTCTTTGAGATTTACTGATCAGACAAATCATCTAGCTCTGAGAGATACAACTAATATATTTGGGTCCCTGCCAAATATTTTTTATTTAGATATCCTTATATAATAAGGAAATCTAGAAATGATTGTGTATCAGGGTTTGTGGAAATTAGAATAGTTAACTGTGTGCTAGCTATATGTTGTTATACATGTTCTTATTTTTCCACTTACTATAACAGTACAGTTTCCACATTTATACTGATAAGTATTAGATTTCACTAAAAAACCAAGCAGGACAATTCTAAAAATACCTAGACATAATTTGGTGTGTATTGTAGCTCCTTAGTTTATCACTTATTCACACATGGGAGTTTTTATGATTCACTAGGATGCTCTGTTTCATGTAATACCCATTGAAGATTTGAACCTTATTTGATCCTGCAGTAAAATAGATCTCAGAAGTAAAGATTATTTGTTTTGCTTTTATAAATTATGAAGTTTTCTTTACATGGAGTTTTTCTATTATCTAAATATTTTTCTTTTTTCTCCCCCCTACTCTCAACCCCCAATCTCTTTCTAGGGCGTGATTGACTACATTTTCTATTCCAAGACTCATATGAACGTGCTTGGTGTCCTGGGGCCTTTAGATCCTCAATGGCTGGTTGAGAACAACATCACTGGGTGTCCACACCCTCACATCCCTTCAGACCACTTCTCACTGTTAACACAACTTGAACTCCACCCTCCACTCCTGCCTCTTGTCAATGGTGTTCACTTGCCTAATCGGAGGTAGTGGAGTACTGCCCCGCAAAGACGGGGATCTGTTGCTATGGACCTGTATAGTTGTAAATCAAAGTATGTAGGAGTGAAGTATGGCCATCCTTAAGCTGCTTCTTCAGGTTCCTTTCATTATGTGTTTGCTATAAGACTTTGTACATTTTTGTGCATATTGATATCATTTGGCACTAGGGCTGGAACCAAAGTATTATTGTCTTTCCAAAATTTTAATTTAACGTGTTTTTAAATTGGATTTTCTTCATATTATATTAGGAGTCAGCATTCATAATTGATTAATCACCTATTTGAGGCCAAGCAACAATGTATTTGTTTTGAAAAAACAAATACATTCTTTTGAATGGTTTCAAATGAGCCAGTTGATTTTGTAAAAGGCAATTTTTTTAAACTATAAATATAAGATTTTAAATTGAATGATGGCATGCCTTCCAGGGAAAACTTTTTTGAATTTCTGTTTTCCTTTATGTCAGACCAATTTTTGGCTCCCCAAGTCATTTGCACATTAACAAAGCACTTAAATTTGCTTGATCTGTACATAAACTATGATATAACCTCTAGCTGTAATAAGAAAATTGAGAAATTAAAAGATGATTGCACAATATGCTTTCAGAATCAAGCATTTAACAGCACATGACAGTTTGTTGGCTAAACACTGGTTGTTTTGTTTTGGTTTGTTTTGAGAAATCATTCTGTTATTTTTGTCCCTAATATTAGTTATAACCTGTTTAAAAGTATTCTAAGCCTGTCTCTCTAGTTTATTTATAGGGCAACAGCAGGTAATTTATACTGCCATATATCTTGAAAATAGAATTTGGTGTGTTTAGGATGCCCACAAAATTAGTGTCCAGTATTTTTCATTACCTACTTATCCTTGTTTTCTATCTGGTTATACTGGAAAAAGAGATAACATCATTTTGCCTTTATAATCAAATATTTACAAAACAAACTGCTGAGAAAAAAGACCCTGATCAAAGTTTCAGAAAGGGAAAGCCATACAGATATTTCATGTGTTTCCCAATGTAGGTTAAATGGTTGTTGGTTTTGATTGAGGTTACTAATAGAAAGGATTTGAGGGGGAGAAAGAACAGATTTGGGGCAGTAGTTGAAAACCTTGGATCATTTTTTTTCCTGACTCTAGCTGCCAAATGGCCATCATATGCTTTTAATCTTTGTTTCCATTGTCTGTCAGGGTTGAATTAAAAAGCTACTGGTTTATTCCCAACTGTTGATGCCTTCAGATATGTTGGAATCCTTTTTTTTTTTTTTTTAAATACCCAGGAGGAGCCAGTTGAAAATCTGTGACTCAAGAGGCAGTGAACGTAATATCTCGTTTTCTGGGGGGAAAAATTGGTTGGCTACTTGATGTTAATTATGGCACAGTAACAGGAAAAGGTTGTGTCTGTGTTTTTAAGTTTTTCTTTATTCTGCTTTTTTGCTGCTATAAGAGTTTTCTGAAATTTATATTTTAAGACTTTTCATGCACTTTACTGTTTCTAGTCTCAAAATGTGATATTTTTAATAAATGAGAAATTTTCCATTATGTGAATGAAATTTTAAAAGAAAATAGCCTATATTTGTGTCTCACTAATATATAAAGTACAAGTCAAATTTAAATTATTTAATTAGTTTTAAATATATACAATTTGTCTCCTCTTTCAAACCTGGCATCTTAGGCTGTTTTATTATTAAATGATGCATTTCCTTTGGTCATTTTATACTAATTTCTTCCATAGTAAATTAATCAGGCTATATAAGATAATATATCCCCCGAAGGGTAATTTTAGTGGGACAAGGGTGGTGGGATGATGTAATATCATATATGGGATTGCATCAGAAGGGTTCTGTAAAGCCTAAACTCCCTTTTAAAAGTGCCTAGTGATAGAGGCGTTGTTTGTCATCTGCTATAATTGGAATGTCATTGTAGTTCAGTGAAGTTTGATGTAAATAAAATATTCTTTTAAAAATGTTAAAGTACCAGAATAAACAAAAAGAAACAACTCTTAAGATGACAGATTTTCCTCAATGTACAGGTATCCCTTCTTATATACCTCAAGCATCCAACATCTAGCCATGCAAATTGATTACCTGAAGCATAGTACTGGAAAGTAGAATAGCATGAAAAACTTAATTTTGTGGACATTACCTTTTTTTGTAATCGGCTACTGTATGTTTTATTTTAGATCTTTTTTTTTTGGGTGGATTTTCTGCTCTGGAGGTATATGCACTAACAAAATATTTTCCTCCTTTCATTATACGCATGTTAATTAGCAATGTGAGCAATATTTCCTACCATACTTCACTCCCAATATTTTTTGAGATGTTTGTATAAAATGGAATTTAAAGTTCACTTATGATTGTATATGAACCACAGAGGAGCCCATTTATTAATAAAAAAACCCCTTTTTTAATAGTTAAATGTAGAGGGAAAAATAAAAAATTGGGAAACATTGTAAACAGCTTAAGTTTATTTTGTGTATGATTGAGGCACTCTGTTGCAGGAAGGTGTGTAATTGGGTTCTCTCTGCTTCCAAATGCACTCTTTCAAACCATTCATTATCCTGTGTATTTTTAATGTGGTTTGAGTAAATGTTGGTAGTAGCTCTGTTGAAGTAGGTAATTGTGTTTTGTTTTGGGTGGCACACACACCTGGGGCATGGTGACCCAAATTTCATGTGCACGGTTTTCTTAAGCCCATTGCCCAAATTTCACACACCCTTCACCCTTTGTTCCCTTTGTAAAAGGAGTGGTATCTGTTTTGAGCTGCCAATTCAGGTGATCAGAAATGCTGCTATCCTCAGCATTGTCTTGTTAAAACGCATGCCATTTGGAACTTTGGCAGTGAGAAGCCAAAAGGAAGAGGTGAATGACATACAGTAGTTTATGTTCAATGAAACAAAATATATATGCTCATATACTTTCTAGTTTTCAGAATAAGTTAAGCTTTATACCATTGAGCTGCTGCATATTTTATCTGAAGATAAGAGGAATTTTGGTCATTTTTCAATTGTGATATGTTTCTTTTAAATTGTTGAATATGATTCCTGATATTTATCTGGGAACTGGAGTGTTCTTTAAATTTATTAAAACAGTGTTTGAGGAAGGGAAAACTGCACTGTTTGCCATTATAACAGTCATACAAGTGCATGTCAAGTCACCCACTCTCTCAGGCATCAATATCCGCCTCATAGCTTTACATATTTTGATGGGGAATATTGCAGCATCCTCAGGACTGACATCTGGAAAAGGCTCAAATCCACTTACTGCTCCTTGCTTGTTGACTTTGTTTTAAAATATTGTGCCTGGTGTCAACTTTTAAGCAACAGCACTGCCTAAAAGCAAGCAGAGAACAGAATCCCAGCACCATTCTATAGGCAACTTTTTAGAATTCAGATATAGTAAATCTGTTCAAGATTTATGATGTTTTATGTAAAAAAAATTTTGTACAACATAGCTGAATATTTTTGTTTTATTTCTTTGATGTGAGGCGTGTGAACGTTCGTTTGAATATCACATGTTAAAGTCAGGTATGGCACAATGGGTTCTGAGACCAGCTTTTTCCCCCTCCCATTTGCCTTGTTCCAAGCTCTTTCTTTTCAAATTACTTTTCTGATATTCATAGGCAGATATTTAATTTTACTAATAAGCATCCTGTGTGAATGTATTAAAAAAGCCACTGTGTTTTAGTGTTGTAGTTTGCAGAAATATAAAAAACTCTGTTCCTTATTTGCTCCTATTTTTGTGTCTTAGAGTTATATATTAAATCACAGAAGCAAGGGAGAAGGTTGAAAGAAATCTAAGACTCATATCACTTGATTCTATAGCAGATTACATTAGAATTGAGGGTGTGACACATTAAAACCAGAACATGGGCAAACATCTATTTAAAAATTCTGTCTCCTAAGTATATATTGTTAAATGGTTGAAAATTTAAGTCTGCATTTCCAAGAATTTCTAAAAATCACTGATGCGATCTTTTCTTTCAATATCAAATAGCAACGAGTACAGAAAGCACATGGAGGTATATGTTCTTTGAAGGAACTGGAGGCATATAATTTGTCATTCCTAATACAAGGCTAGATTTTCTATTGTTAAAAACTGCCTGTGTCCCAATACTTATTTGATTCTTAGCTTTTATATTCTGAATTTGAGATATTTTAATAGCTTTGCAAAATATGTTGACTGATAGTAGCTTCAGTCACAGAAATCATGATCAGTTTTTGTTACAGAATGATTTTATGGCTAGCAGAAGCTTTATGGCACATTTTCAAATAACTCATGTTTGACATAAATGTGAATTCTCACATTTGTAAGATTTTCTCACACCTCCCCTCACCTTTAAAAAAAGAAAACACCTTTCTAATGTGTTGAAGATTTGTTTACCCCCCCCCCCTTTCCTTTTGAATTGTATCATGTTTATAGAACTCTGAATCATAGGTAGCAAATTAACTAAAGAAGTTAGAATTATTTTTCTAAGCCAGGAACTTCAACTAAAGTTTTGAATTTGTAGACAGATGGGAACTTTTATGCTTATGATTACTTTGGGATTTTAATTTTATAATAGTATCATGATCATCAAATTGAATTTCAGATATAGTTAACTAGTGCATCTTTAACCTGGTGCATTTACCAAAGTTTATAATCTGTTCAATAGGATGCCCAGAGCATCTTTCAGAATTGTCACCAACAGCTAAGGGTAGAAAAGCCCTTATATCTGTACTGCAGGATGTTCTGAACAAGAACCTCTTGAAAGACGGTTGGCAGTTTTGAGGAAGGTATTAAGAAGCATGCATGTTTCTTATTTTTACCAAATCGCTTCTTTATGAAAATTTATCTTAAATCAAAAGGCCTGTAGAAAGAAGGAAAAGCAAGCTTTATTAACTTAGTAAGTAATTTCTTTTGGCATAAGTTTGGTTAGACTTGGATTATTCTTGGAACCAAAGGAAAACAAGTATGTTGAGGTTTTCATTCAATAAACATGACATGGAAGTAATACAGCATTTCTAAGTTAAATAACTTTTAGTGTTAAAACATATGAATTAAGGACATGTCTATTAAATATTAATTTTTTAATGGCACATTGTACAAACAATAACATTAAACTGAAATTAGAAGTGTCATCAGAAATAAATCACAATATGACAGGGTATGCAAATAAATGCCAAGTGATATGACTCTTTTGGCATGGTACATTTAGCTTTCAGAATCTTTCAGAAGGCATAATTTGCCGCTTATCACTATTTTGGTTATAGCAGTCTCCTTGAATTTAGATAATTTCACTGTTTGTCAGTTTTAACTTGAAAGCATAAGAATCATGGTAGCCCTCTCAGAAATGGTCCTTGCTTATTTCAGTTTTGTTAATTTCAAAGTACCAATACATTTTCTTTAAGCCATCATATTTATATAATCATATTTAATTTGCCTATAGTTATCTGAACTTACAAAATTGGCTCCGTGTTGATGTGTCCAACCATGGCTTTGCTTCGTACTGAACAGACATAGTATCTCCTGCTACTTGTGTCAATTTTGATGCAGTAAGTGATGCAGTATCTGGGTTTCTATTTATTTAGAAACTGTACTGTCCTTTCTCTGTGCTCAACTTACTAAAAGATGTATTCCCTTACCTGTGAAATTCCTGAGCGGTGCTCTGCCAGCTTTTGAGGGGAGGGGTTTGGATGGCTGTGTTACTGCACACTGGATCTGGAATCAGTGTTGTGAGTGGCAAATTTCTTAAACACCAGCAGCACTGAGAAGTGCACCATGGGCATTTGTACAGTTGTCCAAAAGCAAACACTGCTTTTACCTAGGAGAAGCTGAGGTCTAGAGTTAAGTAGGAGTACTTGGAATGTTTCAAGGAAGATGAATTTTTCAACTTTGTTGTCTCTGAAGTAGGGTAGTATAGAGGTGGATGGGGTTTTTTTCTTTGTTATTTTTTTTAAAGCGAATGTGTACCTTTTCTCTTTGGAAGGGCCAGGGTGTTTGGTCCATTCCACCATGAATTAATTTATATCATGTATTTTTCTTAATTTATATCTTCTATTGTGATTTATTTCAGCTATATAGTAAGTGCCAACTAATTGTCCATGGGATTATATATTCTTCTACTTTATTTACCATTGGAGTAGGGAGGGGTTCATTTATTTTCATAACCTGGAACTAAATAATTCATTGTTTTGCATACATTTGAGTCATTCTGTGGCTTATAGTGTTTTTGTAACTGACTCTAATGATCGGAAAGCAAAGCACATGATTTTAAAACTGAGCAAGGTGTTTGGGTAATTTTTTTCCCCTGAATACTTGTTAGTTTCTATTAATAATATTCTAAAACAAATTGTTTCAGCTTATGTATTTGCTTTGTCCTAAGAAAAAGCCAAGCACTAAATCAACTTGTTATTGTGTTCCAATAATCAGTTTAAAATCCTAAGGGTTTTTTTTTTTTTTTTTTTTTTTGAGGATTTAATGAAGTGCCATGTAATTGTAGCTTGCTAGTGTTTAATGTTTAATAGACTGGTTCTGTGGTGTTCTAAACATTTTACACTCTGTCATCCCTGGAGAAAGTGGTTCTACTCTTATTGAACACATTCTCTCTGACAAATCACCAGCTGCTTTATTTTTCTATTTATTAAACAGTTGATGAGGTCTGAATCCTGACCTAACTGCTCAGCTGAGATGTTTTTTCACAATAGATGCTGTACAAAATGTGCGTGCAAAAGAACACAGTTTGGTGGTAGTATTTTTTCATTAATGTGAACATTGACTAAACAAAGCAGTCCTGCCTTTTAAATCTTGTGGCAGCTCAGAAGGGAGGTGCTTAAGAATCTTAACTACTATGTCAGATGACAAAATACTTTTTTCCATTTTGGAGATTGGGTACTGCTCACACATGATGTATAGGGCTAAATATATGCTTGTTTCCTTGCACCTGTGTACTTCCCCTTCTCTCCCTCCCTTTCCTTCCCCTGTAGGCAATAAATGGCCATTTTGCAACTGCATACTTTTGTCTTGGTTTTTGATTATTTGTGCAGTGTAAGTTTCTATTTTTAGTTTGGTTCTTCTCTTATAAATTAGGGAGCCAAAGGAATTTAGACAAAATGATGACAAATTCATGGTACTTTTTTTTCTGGTGAAAATTACATACATACTTGTTTAGAATAGATTTTGAAGTTGTGTGACTTGCTTTGCCATAGAAAATCCAATCAAAGGGATGTGTCATTTGGGTGGAACTTGGAGACGCAGTGTGTAATTTGTTGTAATGCATTTTCTTGTGTCTTATTGATCATGAGAACATATGTTGAGATTGAACTTCTCATTCTAGATCCTTCAGTGACTGAACAGAACTCCCTGCTGACTTTTGGACATGTAGTATGAGTAAGAAACAACAGTCTCAGTGTGATGTGAGGGCATAAATTTGGCCTATCCTGAATGATAGACAACCATTAAATCATCTGAGTTACCAGTATTGCCCAAACTCAGCAGCTTAGGCTCTCCAAGACCTAGAATAAATTCATTGAACAAACATTTAGGTTATATTCTATGAAAAAAAAATGCTATAGGTGATGTAAAGACAGGCTCTCTGACCTCCACAAATTACTTTCTAAATACTCATATCACACAAGATGCTGAGATGTTTTAGAGTAAAGATAATCTTTAAATCTTAGGATTTTGGAAAGTGGGTGGTGAGGAGTGAGGTCACAGTGAAATAATTAAAATCCAGCTATGGGAATATTCAAGTGAAAAATAAGTAGTGTGATTCAGAACATTAATCTTATAAACAACTGAGCTAACCATCTTAGTAAATGCTTGGATTATTTTGGCATATCAGAAATCTGGAGACTGAAACTTTCATGCTTACTGACTTGGCCTTTTAGCTAAGGATGCAATAAGAGCCTATCACTGATCTTAAAACTTTGTCTTCATGGAAGTCATTATGCTGCCAACCTTCAAGAAGTTTCCAAAGCAGAGACACCTGCAAAGTGAACTATAAAGTCAAGGTTTCAAGATAACTTCCATATTTTGGTACTTCTGAGAGAGGGCATTGACATCAAGTGTCCTTGCATTCACTGTGAACCTGGGCAAAACGTGCTCATTAGTAAAATGGAGATTAGAACCTAAATCTTATGATATGCTTCTCAAAAAGCAGAGGCCAAGACAAGGGCTTACACGGAGGTAATTTATTTGGGTAAGTGATCCAAGAAAGAATGAAGACTAGGACGAATGAAATCAGGAAGGAGAGAAAGCAAAACCAATAGTGTGTATATTGAGCTAATCAGATCTGCATTTAACAAGAACATAAGCTTGTCAAGGACCCTCTCAGGAGCTGAATAGAATGTTCCTTTACATTGTTGTCATCAGGGATGGGTTTGTGGACTTTTCCCATGAGACAAGGGTTACTTTCTAAAGCGATAATTCCTTTCCCTCACCCATATTTGTGCATATACCAAATTCATTTAGAGTCTGCAGTTGTCCCAGAGAGTGATAGTGGAGAAATGGTATTGGGGGTATAGAAAGTGAAAAACATTTGATGTGGCTAAGGCAAAGTGCTGTAAGTTATACCTGTGTACATCTGGTTGGCAATGGTGAGAACAGGGAATGAGCTGAGAGGGAGTAGAAGAGCATGAGTCTGATACACTACCTTTTGTACCTTTGAGATCTGTTTGGGCCTGTTTTATCAGCCTTCTAGGTTGCAATGTGCTGTATCTGAACAAAAAATAGACTAGTAGTGGTGGAACCAAAGTAATCCACTGCTACTGCTAGTTCTCTGGCTGTGCTTAATGTGTCATCTTCCTTTTAACATCATGCATTCCAGAATCTACTCAGCTATGTACCAGCTTGTCAATAGCTTTCTGTTACTTCCCTGAGATTGGATGCCATACCTTCATCCCACAAGATATTTTTCACTTGTTAGATTATGGTTTCTTTCACAAACATGAAAGAACCAACAGATGCCCAGTGAATCCCCTGGGTTCCAGACATGCTTCTTCCTCCCTTCCATCAGGTAGTAGCAATTCTGCCTTTCTATGCCAATATTGTAAGTCTTTGCTTGTACAATAGCATCATAAGGCCAGAATGACCCCTTCCTTGGAGCAGCCTATGTCCAATGCCTGGGCATGTGTGGTTAGAAAGTTCTAGGCTTAGCCCATCTTCGCAACTCTGATAAGCCATCTCATTTTCACATTTTCTAGGCTACTTTTGTTGAGACTGCTTGTCCTGCCCAAATTCTCTCAGTCCAATCCCCATTCCTTTCCTTCTCTTTCACAGGTTTTGATTCCAAGAGTATTCATTGAGCATTTCCTTCCCACCAATCATCTTAGAGGTTGCTTCCCAGGGAACCAAGTTTTATGTTTTGTTTTGCAGTACTGGGGATTGGGCTCAGGGGTACTCTGCCACCTGTTTGCTAAGACTTTATATCTTGACTCTATAGAGTGCCACCATATCAGCGCAATCTTATTTGAGTCCCTTAGCCCACACTTTGAATATCCGTTTTCACTTGTTTCTTCAATTTTTAGTTAGTGTTGGCCCAGATCTTAGAATTCTTTGGGTGAGTAAACTATTTTCTTTTGGTGTAGGTATTGTAGTCCTTTGCTCAGGCTATGCTGTGATGTGACTGTAGTGGGTCTCAAGTCAATGGAAGAGGGTTGGGGTGAAGCTAAAGGAAGACAAGCATTTTGTGGGGCATCTGCTCCAGGTGAGAACTTTGCCTCGTATCTAGGTGAGGAGAGGTTTCTTTTAGCAAGGGCGAGGGCCCTGAGGGTTAAGGATATCTGGGGAGTCAAGCTTCTCCTATTTCCATTTCCAAAATTTCCCATCTTAGATCTTGGGCTTTTGCTTTGAATACACAGGGTTGAAAACCATGCCTATATTTTTAGGGGCTCTGTTCCTGATGTGAAAATCCTAAGCCTGGTCTTTAATACTTTTTTGCCCTGGAATATAGCCACTGGAATAATGGTCTTTAAATAGTCTTGGATATATTCTGACTTTCATAGTATACCTTCAATTATTGTTGGCTAATTTGAGCCCAACATTTTATTATTTTAAGGTGCCTGAAGTCGGTTTCGGAAAGCAGATGTCCTCACAATCCTTACATTTACCATTCCCCATACTGTTTAAGTGCTGTTCCTTTACACATAAGCCAATGCTTCCCTTCCACTTCTGCTTCAGATCTGTCACTAATGAAAGCATACCAGGGGTCATCATCCAGTTATGGGGTAACTGAAGAGTGATCAAAGTCCAGAAGTCCATCTTGAGCCTTTGTTTTCTTGGGCCATTTCTGGTACTGTGTTAACTTGAGTTCCCACAAATAATACAGCCTGAGATCTTCCTTGCAGATAGTATATTTTGGGTTGTGATCTTAAGAAACAGAGTGGGGGCTGGGCTTGGGGCTCAGTGGTAGAACACTCACCTGGCATGCATAGGGTACTGGGTTCGATTCTCGGCACCACATGAAGATGAATGAATAAAATAAAGGTATTGTGTCCATCTACAATTAAAAATATATTTTTTTAAAATTAAAAAAAAAGGTGAGAACTAGGAAGAATCATATAGGGAAGGATGAAAAGCCAGTTCAATGGTGGGTTAATGAGCTAATCACTTCTGCAGGTAACTGAGGCTTGATCCTACCAGGAATTTTCTGAGGGACCATGTAAAATGCACCCCAGAATGTCCACCTGAGGAGTAGAAGAGAATATTGATTCAATGGCCCCTGTATCCCATTGGATAAAGTTCATTTACCTGGGTTTTAACTTCCTCTCAGATCGAGCTTTTTTTTTTTTTTTTTTAAATATGGCATGGTGAAGGATTTTACATTTTTGTTACAGCAAATCAAGAAAATCTACTTAATTACAATAGCAAATGATAAAAGTCCTCAGTAGTTCTTTTTTTTAGTACTGGGTATTGGATCCAGGGGATGCTTTACCACTGAGCTTCATCCCCAACCCTTTTTATATTTTATTTTGAGACAGGGTCTCACTTAGTTGTTGTGGGTCTCATTAAGTTGCCCAGGCTGGCCTCAAAGTTGGGATCCTTCTGCTTCAGCTTCCCATGTTGCTGGGTGTACCGAGGTGCACCACCATGTCTGGTGCCAAAGATAAAATTCTAAATAACAGTCCTGTTTTTTATGAGCATTTTATATAAACTTGTATCATGACAAGTTGGTCATGACAGATATGTAAATTTATATAAAAATTTATTGTTGGTTTTTTACATGCTGAGTACTAAACAATGTATGCTTGTATACCTTAATTTATTTAACCCTCACAAACCAGTAAAAAACATGCTATATTTTTCCAGAAATAACTGAAGCCCAGATATTTTGGTAACTCAACAGTTGTGTGATCTTGGGCCTAGGTTGGTATAGGAAACAGGAAGGTCTGTGCAGCATGTCCAGACTGTAGTGCAAGTGACCCTTCCCATTGGGCAATGGAACCCTTGCAGACCTTGTTGTTAAGCGGTTCAGCTGCTTATTATACAGTGCTTTAATACTATGCAGGCAGTTATTTGGCACTTGAAGGTCCAGGGGCAACTTGGTATTCCCTGGCCCTGTGCTGATGTTAAATTGACAAATGTAATAATAGGCTCATAAAGGGTAGAGTAACCAAGTTCTGGGTCACCTCACCATGTCAGCTACCAAGACCAGCAGAGGTCCTAGCTGAGGAAGAGAACAAGTTGTGGGTATTGGAGGAAAGAGAAGGTGAGTATCAATTTTAGCCTAAGAATGGCCCAACAGAAGAGACTGTAGGCCTTTTCTTTGTACATGTTCTTGGGACGGGGAGGGAAGAGGGAAGGAAATACTTCCAGAATATATCATATAAATCAATTGACTCTGAATAGACTGAGATGACCTGGGGTGTACTGCCTTGATTATCTTCTTCAAGACTCATTCGTTTTCTCATCTCTGAAGAGTGTAGGAAGCTGAGGGCTTTTTGCTAAAACCCTCCCTGAAGTAGGAGGGTTTCCTTGCCTCAGGTCATGGCCTCTTTTCGGTGGGGGTTGAGGGTGACTTGCAGCCAAAGACTGGTGAAGGTGGGTGGTATTAAGGCTTAACTCCTTTTTATCAACATGTAGGAAGTTCTGAAGGGAATGCTAGTTCCAAAGCTCCTTATATGAATGGCCAAGGTCTTGATTATGACTTCCTTCACTGATTTGATCTTGAGCACTCTAATAAAAACTTCTCAAATACCATTCTTCATCTCAAAATCTGTTTTTTGGGACACTATCCTGTGGCAAGGAGAAAAAGGTTTCATATGGCAGGTAATTATACTAGTGCTCCTGGATTATAGAAAAATCTCTCTCTAGAAAACTCTAATACTTGGAAGATACATTATGTGTGTGTGTGTGTGTGTGTGTGTGTGTGTGTGTGTGTGTGTTTCATAAGAACATATTGAGTGCTGAATAATAAACCCAATTACTCAGCATCTGTTTTCGTACTTCTATCAATTTTAACTTAAAACTGTGCAAAACATAGGAAAAAACATGTTGACCTTATTCAAAAGGTAAATGTAGAACAATTTATGAGGATTTGTGGTCTATGTGTATTAGGTTTAAAAGTGGCTATTATAAGGGATTGTATTAATCGCTTCTTTGGAAAAACAGAAGCTACTCTATTTCAATCAACATAAACACAACACAAGGAATCAGTTAAGTGAGTAAGGAAATGATGAAGCCAAACAGTAAATGATAAGACCAGAGGTTAGCAACATCCAAAATCCACTACAACTTTAAGACAATCCATGGATGTTGGGAAGATAGGTAAACTCAGTTCCTTGGATCTGGTAACTCTATCAGGAGACAGAACCATGGCGGGGGCTGCCCATAGGTGCTGGGATCACAAAGATTCAGACTCTGATGGGAATGGTTACCCAAAGCAATAAGAAGAGAAACTCCTTACCTTTTCCTCTTCCTCCAGTGTTCTACTATGTGTCTCAATGACTGAACCTAACCATAAGTGGTTGATAAAGAAGCCTGGGAAATGTTGCTTTCTTGATCCATTCAGAATAGAGAAACAATGGGCAATGCATGTGAGAGCATGCAAGCACATGACTAGCACACACTTTTAATTACTCAGCATCCATTCTCATACTTCTATCAATTTTAACTTCAATACAACCACAATTTAATTCTGCTATGTAACAGAATGCAACTGTCCTTTATATGAATATGCTCCTCTCATGCATTCCTTCATACAGTCATGTGTTGCTTAACAATGGAGACATGTTCTGAGAAATGTGTCATTAGGCGAATTTGTTGTGTGAACATCATAGAATCTACTCAAACTAAAACAGCTATGAGATTATTAGGCAATATAATCTATTGTTGAATGAAACATAATTATGTGGTGCGTGACTGAACTTTGGTGAAACGTATGTTCTTCATTCCTTAGAGGGAAGTGTATGACTGGGAGTGGCTAAGCAGTTATAAGTCCATTCCAAATTCCCATTTCTAAGAGTCTCTAGACTCCTTTGCCTGTGCTGTGCAATTCAGTACAGCAATCTCTAGTTCATGTGTGTGTGTGTGTTTCATAAGAACATATTGAGTGCTGAATAATAAACCCGATTACTCAGCATCTGTTCTCGTACTTCTATCAATTTTAACTTAAATGGGAAATGGCTACTCAGCATGATTTCTAACAGGGGAAATGTTCCAAGACATTAGTGTAGGCATTGATTTTTTAGTTAGGACTCCAAAGGTACAGACAACAAAAGTAAAAATAGATGATGGAATTACATCAAATTAAGAAATTTCTGCACAGCTAAGGAAATAACAGAATTAAGATACAACCTATAGATTGGGAGAAGATATTAGCAGACTGTATATCCAACAAGGGATTAAAATCCAGAATATATAAGAACCTAAAGAAGCCAAAAAAAGAAAAAATGAATACTGGGCTAAAGAACTGGCACTCCTTAAAAGACATACAAATGACCAAATATATGAACAAATGCACAATCTAAGTAATCATTAGGGAAATGCATATTAAAACCACAAGGTATCTATCGTCTTACCCTAGATAGAAGGGCTCATTAAAAGCGAAAGATAGATGCTCATGAGGGTGTGGAACTCCTATACACTATTGATGGGAAGCATAAATTAGTACAGGCATTATGAAAACCAGTATGAGGATTCTTTAAAAAAAAACTGCAAGTAGAACTCCCATATATGTATGTGATCCAGAAATCCCACTACTGGGTATAGATCCAAAGGAGATGAACTATTTATACTCAAAAGATAGATACATTTCCATGTTTATTGCAGCATTATTCACATAGTTGAAATATGTATTTAACTTAGATGTCATCAGTGGATGAATGGATAAAGAAAATGTGACGCACACACATAATGGAATATTATTCAGCCACAAAGAAGAATGAAATCTTGTCATGTGTAGCAACATAGCTGTAACTGGAGGTCATTATGTTAAATGAAATAAGCCAGACACAGAAGAAAAATACAATGTGTTCTCATTTATTGTAGAAGCTAATATGTGAATCTCATAGAAGAATGAAATGGAATAGTGGTCACTAGAGCCTGGGAAGAATGGTGGACAGGATGGAAAGGAAAAAAGTTCAATAAGTTTAAAATAGAAGAGGAAGGAATTAGTTATTATAATTTTTTCCATAGCATAGTAGGGCAACTATTGGTTAAAACAATCTGACATATTTCAAAATGATTAGATGAATATGAAATTCCCAATCCAAAATGATTGCTGCTTGAAGAGATGGAAATATTTATTACTCTGACTTGATTATTACACATTATATATATGTATCAAATTACCCTCACATACCTTATCAAGGAAAAATGTTGGTACTAGGAAGTCTGAAATTACATATGTAACTCATGTTATATTTTTGACAGAACAGTGTGCCAAGCAAATTCTGCCAACTCTACTTCAGACCCTTCTAGCTTTATGTTACTAATTTATCAGGTAACTAATACCACTCCTGGTGTTTGAGTCAACAAATTAAACTCCAGGTAGGTGTACCCATGTCCATAAATTCAACCTGATGCAATTCATGTCATTCTTCCAAATAGTCTTAGAATATATTCCCATATGTCTTTCCAAAGTTTCTTTCAATACAAATGAACAAAATTCAGCAACTCCTTTGGTGTTTGCTATCTCATACTGGATTAGGTCATACACTTTCCATCTGGGTTACATTGGAATCAATGATAGAAACAACTTCTAAGGCAACTGCTACAGGTGAAATCATGCAAAAGCTTTTATGCAAGTGAAGGATAGTTGTTATAGGTGGTGTGTTAATTGACAAAAGGAGAGCTGCCTTTGCTAGTGAGGAAGGTTTGGGGAGCTGGGAGTTCAGAGTCCCATCTCTGTCTGCCTAATGTTACTATTAAAATTCTTATAACTTTCCTTTCTAACCAGAGTGCTTACCTCAGCATAAAATACTCAATAGGACTATTTACTTAACTGAAGTTGCAATTTTGCAATCTCTTATCAATTCTTGAGCCTGCTTGTTAACCTTGTCTGACTTGGCTGCAGAGCTATGGAATGTGGGTGGTTACATGGCCTGATTTGGCATTAAAAATTCAAGGTGTTAGCCTCATCTTTCTCTTTGTGTATATTCTTCACAGCAGGCAAAAGTATCCATCCTGTGTAATCATTTATCTTTATAATCAAAATTACTATCATAATAGTCAAATGTAGCAGTTACATGGCCAAAGCCTTGTTTTTGACTTGGACTGTCTCAATAAACCACAGTTTATAGTTTAAATACTTATGATAGCATTGCATTTTTATTGTCCTATTTCTTGACTATAAGAAGGTCATGAACGCATTTAGAGCTAACAACACAATCTTAGAGTTTCATGTTGAGTGTAACCAAGAGCTGTAGCAGGAAGGTGCAATTGATAAAAACAAAAATCTGAGGATTGCAGACCAAAGATATTTTAGTGGTACAGGATGTGGTACAGTCTTGCTTCAGAGAAGCTTGCAAATATGTTGCAATATTATATATATTTATTAAATGTATGTATGTTGGTAATAACAGCATGAACGCTAGATCTTGTGTAATCCTAGTATTTTTATTATTTTTTAACCTATAATTTTTTTTAATATGGTGCTGAGGATCTAACCCAGTATCTCACACATGCTAGGCAAATGTTCTACCGTGGAGTTACAACTCCAGCCCCTAATCTTAGTATTATTTCTGATAAGCCTACCCATATACATATTTTATACATGGAAGAAATCATTATACATATTATTTTATAAGAGGCATGAAATTACTTATAACCATAAGTTTTTAAGTGAAATTCTATCTGAATACCTTCCTTATTCTGAAACCCAAAGGATAGTGAACATTTCTCCTACTATAAACTTACTAATTTGCAACTACATAGCTAAGATGTCTTCTCTACATTTAGTAGAACACACACACACACACACACACACACACAAAAAAAAATGTGTGAAAATCAGGTTCTAAATGCAGGGAGGAAGCAGCATCGTGAATCCTGCTTCAAGTTTATCTTTGTTAAAACCTTAATCTTTATTTTTTAGCATTTTCACATCTATAAATATTCTGTGTGTGGGATAAAGGGACCCTCTTTCTAAGAGTCTTTTTTAAGCCAAAAATAGTCTTGCCATTTTTTTTGCTTATGCCCTTAATCATTTGTAAAATAATGATTTATGAAAAGATAAATTCAGAAACTTTGGGTTTAGATACTTTCTTGAACTTTTTTTTTTTTTTAAAGAAAGGACTTTGTGTTCTGAATATGTGAATTCTGTACCCTGTGATCAGGACATTAGATTCAGGCATTAATCTAATGATCCATGGAATGTCCTGTACTTTTTTCCCCAGTGGAAGGAAGAAAGATTTGCTGGAGGGACTGACAGCATAAGAATGTGCTGCTTCTCAGCCCTCCAGATTGGGTTTCTCCCCAACACAACTGGCTGAGCAGTTGTTTCCAAAGCATATTGGATGTTATCCACATGATCAGTTTTTCCATCTTACATGGTAATTCCTTCCATCAGAAACCAGGGAGAATAGCTTTGGTTAATCTCCATAAACATCTGCCTTTACAAACTTACCGCTTTAAACCATGTAATGTTGAATGCTAGATTCAATATGAAGAAGACAAAACATGAACATTGTTTTCCTGATGCAGGCTAGTCCCTGGCATTTTTTTATAATAAAAAAGTGGGGGGCATGCATAAAGCCATTAGGAAATGTACAGGATGAGTTAGGAGGGTGAATGGATACCAAAGTCCTGATGCTTTTTGCAACTCCTCATTTTTGGAGGGTGGAACATTTTTTTTTTCTTTCTTCTTTGTATGATGTTCTCAATAAATGTTTATTAATTGAATTCATTAAAGAAAACTTAGAAATACAACAGCCCTTCAAATATTTGAGAAGGGTCATATGGGAGAGGAATGAAATTTCTCTTTCTAAAATAGCTGCCTTTAGCTTTCCTCCCCTTACCATCTCAAACAATATTCAGGAGAGTTCCCAACTTACTAGAATTGTTTAAAAGCTAACCACTTGGAGATTTCCTTGCTATTACTTCTGAATACACCATAGGAGAAAATACAGTTTCTGTAAATGATCAGGCTTGATGACCACTAATTGGCTGTCCAACTCTGCCATGTAGAATTATAGAATCTTCAGTTTTTGTTTTCATTGAGATACTTTGGTTTTCATATTCATTTATAAAGAATACCTTAGTTGGGCACAGTGGTCATACCTGTCACTCAGGAGGCTGAGGCAGAAGGATTGCAAATTCAAGGCCAGCCTGAGCAACTTAGTGAGACCCTATCTCAATATAAAAAGGGCTAAGATGTAGCACAGTGGTAGAGCACCCCTGGGTTTAATCCCCAACTTTGTGTGTGTGTGTGTGTGTGTGTGTGTGTGTGAGAGAGAGAGAGAGAGAGAGAGAGAGAGAGAGAATACCTTCAAAATATGCAATTAATTAAAATACAACTGGGAGAATTTCTTGCATTCTTTTAAGAGGTTGAGGTATACCTATATGTTGGAAAACCTATGAAGACATAATCTGAGTTGCTGGACAGGAAAAGCTGGACACAATATGGCATTAATAAAAAGTTTATCAAATATGTGTTCAAAATATATTTGGACACTATAAACTGGGACTGGGGGAAATGTAATGGCTAATTTATTTGGCATAATGGAGAGCAGCTCAACTCAATGTAATTAAATCTTTTTCATTCTGCATGAAGTTGACTTGAATCTATTACCCTCTTATCTTGAAATGCTGATGGGGAATAATACGTTTAATAGTGAAGGAAAGGGAGGAATCTCCTGTTGTTCTGTTTCCTTCACACTCTTTAAATCCCCTGGACTTAGAAATATGCAAGCAGAGTAATGAATCCAGAAAGCAAAGGTGGTCAACTCCCAGGCATCAACTTGATGATCTTGGTCCTCATTGTCCTCTACCATTCTGTAGTATTCAACCATGACAGCCATTCATTTATTTTGAAAAATTTCCATTCTCTTGGCTTCTGTGAATCTTCAGAAGAATTGAAGATAACTTGGGAAAAAATCACTTCTTTCTTATCTGTCTTGTTCCTTTTCTTTCTCCCTCTACTAGCCTTGAAGTTTTCCAATCATCAGTCCTACTTGCTTCCTTTCCTTTTCTTTATTCCACTCATCATTCCTACTCTGATGACTCAATGTCTATGCTATCCCTAATCTCTTTGGTTTTAGTCCTCTATTTCTAACTGCCTCTCTGAAAATTCTTGGGCAAACCTAGTTATACTATGTTTGAAATTAAATGAATCTTTCCATCATTATCCCTATTCCTACTCTTTTGTTTCTTAGCTAGCATGAGTAAAATATTCAAGTTAAGAATTATTATTTACCTTTTTGTTTGGGAAAGTGCTGGGGATCAAACCCTGGGCCTTACTCATGCTAAGAAAGCACTCTACCACTGAGCTACATACACCAGCCCCTAATTAAGACTAACCTAAGGTTTCGCTAGCTATGAGAAGAAAGAGATCAGTCAGATACACAAGTAGGACTCAATAACTCACACCTTTCTCCTTTCCATTCTATTAAGTACAGATCCATTATTGGTAATGAAATTGTACAAAAGATCATCAACTGTCAGTGCTGTTTATCCATTTATTTACAAGGAATCTCCATAAGTTCAATTATTAAACTGAGTTTTTCAACCCTGTTTATGCTTTAGGCTTTTAAGTTTCCCAAATTCAACATCTTCCATCTTATAGATATTCAGGAATTTAATCTACAATTGGGAGATGTTAAAAGTATGTATTTCCTATAATAGAATCAGGGCAATCATATATAAAATCAAGTGTAAGAATTCCTAAAGTTGGAAAACTTATCAAGGAATTAATTGAATCTATACTTTCCTCTGTATACATACCTCTTTTCCAAATCCAAACCAGAATGGGCGGTCTTAATTATGGACCTGTGATAACCCTTTCATTTTCTCCCATTTCTTGATCTGATTCCATTCTGAATCCTATTGGAAGGACTAGTAATGGCTCTTTAGTAGGATCAACTGTATTTTGAACACCTGCTCTCTAAATACACATTAAAGAAGCTCCTCCAAGTAGATGCCATTGTCTAGCTGTGGAAATACTCAGCTGTCCAGAGGGACAAATGTCATGTCATGTGGGCTCTCAGTGACTCTTGCCATATCCTGAAAACAAATGTCAGAGAGAGAAACAAGAAATCCTTTCAGCACATGTGCCAAAGGACTGAGAATTCCTTACAATATACTTTTTAAAACCAATCACAGGATTCTACCCACTTTGCAGAATTAGACAATGACTATACAAAGTTCTGATCCTGCCTATCTGAAACCTGAGTGGTAGGATTTTCTCCTTCCAGTGGAATGGTGTCCTCATGGGCCACCAGCTTTTCTCTAGTGAATATCTTGGTGATGAGAGGAAGTGGGAGAAGTGTTTATTCTATTCTACAATTTCACTCTTCGTATCTATGACTCAGAGAGGTGCCAAGAAGAAGACCTGGCATGACTTTTGGAAGAAATGGTGGGAAGGAGAGAAATAAAAGTGTTGATTTTTTTTTTATGGTGGTGGTATTAGAGAATTGGAAATAGAAGAAAGAGCTCCAGGAGCTGGTAGAAGCAATAAAATGGCTTATGCCTCCTGTTGCTGTGGGTTTAGATTGTTAATATGCTTGGACCTACAGCACAGCTATAATGGTAGCATTAACTTGTTACTATTATGAATATGCAAACATGCTTTTAAAACAAATAGCAGTTCCTTTTTACACATATTTAAAATATGTGTAAAAAAAGTTTGAATAAAAATACACCAAAATGGTTACTACTTTTAAATTCATTTTTATATCCTATTTTTTTCCTGCTTAGCATAAAGATTTTTCCAGGTTAATAAATATATTTCAAAACCATAGAATGCCATGAAGTAATTCAAAATGTTTTGGTTGTGCTAACTTATGACTGAATTTTGTACCTATCAAATATTTAAATTGTATACTGAAACTAACAAAAGTGTACTAGAATTTTTGCTTTTCAGTATCAAAACATATTTTGCTAATGCTTCAAATGAGGAGAATTACAGAGGAGCATTCAGATACATTCAGATACCTACATGTGCAAGTTGGGGTTTTTAATCTGCTTCCACCATTAAAGTCCAGAGAGCCAGGAGTTAACTCCTAGCAGATGGTGTGGCTGCTAATAATGCTGCTGACTGAGCATGACAGGAATTTAAAGAGTAGCTTAAACAGGGTTAATATATGGCCCGTGGGAAGACAGCTGGGATGCAACAGAATTAGAGGTGAGGAGGTTAGCCACATTTTCCTGAAAACAGGACAGTCCAGAATCAGTATCAGTGAAAGCCATTTAGGGACAGGAAAAAGCAGAAAGTTCCTATTTAAGGCAGCAATTGAATGAGAGGGTAGATGGTGTTAGAGTAGAACAGATGAACCACCAAATATGGAGAAGGGGGATAGGGAAATGAAAGAAGATAGAACAAACATGGCAGAACACTGCCCCTGCAGCCTCCATGCTTAGATATGGAGAGACCATACCTCCAGCTTCTTCCCAGATGCAAAGATTGGTTGTCATGCTTTCAATTGTATGTGGATGTGAGATGGAGCACTCCCTCCAATCCTGCCAGGCAATTAGACATTTAACATGGCTAGCTGATGCTGTAAGACACAGTGGGATGTTACCAAGTTGGAAGAAGACATTATCCTCTTGCAATTATAATCTCATCAAGGACAAGGGCTGAAACTCTTGCAGTCCAAATTCTGCAAATGCCTTGAGGGTCTATTATTGGTGGAACGCTGTGAGAAGGGTTGCAAAGGTTTGAAATTTAAAAAAGAAAGACTGCAACACAAGGTTGCAAAAGAGTATAGAGAAAGGAAAATCAAAAGCAAGAGAGGCATAAGGATTAGTTAAGAAGACAGTGAATTTTTATGAAAGATTTAGGATATACAAGGTCATTGCTAATGAAAGAAATCACACAAGCATATTCATCAAGAGATGCATGTCCCCCAGGCCCCCTCCCCAACATATGGGTGGTTGTATTTCATTTTAAAGCACTCTGAGGTATGTATGGAATAAGTCAACTTATCCTCACATTCAATTTTTGGCATAAATGGTTGTTCAATAAATACATTTTGAATATTAGAAGACCCAGATTTAAATGATAAAGCCTACAGAATGACCATGGGCTTTTAATGTTAGTTGGATTTGACCTTGAATAAATGACTCAATCTCTCTGAGAACTTTTCTTATCTAGAGAATTGAGAAACATAAGAATGGACTTTGCAACGTTGTTGTAAGGAATAAATAAATAGGAAGATATGTTAAATACATTTGCTCCATAAGGGCTGCTCTTCTAGTTTTCCTTGCCTTCACCTTTGCCCTGATCAAAACTTTGTGCGGCTGCTCACTGCCTCCTTGGTAACAGCAGAGGGCAACATTATTCCATTCTTATATCAGAGGCTTTTAGGAGTAAATCCTGTTCATTGTAAACAGGATTTTTAAAAATGCTTCAGCAAGGGAGTAAATAGAAACTCTGTGTTCCAGAAGGTGAATAGGGCAATAGGGGATAAACCCTGGAAGGACTTGGGAACAGCTGTTGTGTCTCTGCTCTGTGGGCAGCAGCTGTGTATGAAGATGCCATCAGAAGGCACCACTGAAGCAATCTATTTCTGCCAGCTGGACTGAGAGGACTTCTTGGTGCTAATAGAAATAGAATCTTAGACTTGAATCTAAATGAATCTGCTTGTTTAATACTGGAAAACATTTTTCTTCATGATATCTATGAAAAGGCTGTTGGAATTTGTTTGCTAGAGAATCAGAACTATGTTGACCACATGTGTGCCTTAAGCAATCTTTTCTGCCTGTGGCTCTGGAGTAATTAATAATGCCTTTTTACTTTCTAAGTGCCTGGGTTTGCAGGATAAGTTATATGGCCACCCAATTCAGAATGTTAGGAGGGATATTCTCAAATAGTATGGATTGGACTTAGTAAGAGTCCTTGGGTCTTATAAAGCCCAGAGCATGGGCTTTGGAGTTAGAGTGACAGAAATATATAGGTTAAAATTCTTGCCTTGTCATTTGCAAATTATTTAGCACCTTTATCCTTAACTTTATTTTTTTTTCAAAGAAATTAAATGTCATAAATATAAGTAAGTCCTCTGGTGCATCCCTCTTGGGCACAGCCTCTTCTTTTATGTATTAACTAATTATTAGGGGTTATAACTACAAGTGGACTTACAGGGTTTTAGGGTCTAAGCATATTTGTTATTCAACGTTACCAAATTTGGTCAAATAGAACCAAAAGTTTTCCATGACCGGGATGTTGGTACATGCCTATACTTCCAGCAACTCTGGAGGCTGAGGCAGTAGGATAGCAAGTCCAAGGACAGCCCAGGCAACTTAGTGAAACCTTGCCTCAAAATAAAAGATCAAAAGGGATGGGATGTAGCTCAGTGGTAGAGCATCCACTGGGCTCAATCCCCAGTACCACACACACATTAAATTTCCAAAGTGATTGTTCCAATCTCCATTGTATTTACAATTTTTCCGCCAGATAAAATATTTTAGTTAAGACAGAGAAGATGATCCATAGCTCTTCCAGCAGTCAAGTAATAGGAGAAGCACTAGTTGTAAAGCATATGCACCATTAGAGGTAGAGAAATGAATAACAACTGAGTGCCCACTATGTGCTAGGCTTTAAGCTAGATGAATTACATCTGCTTTACAAATATGTTTCAATTAACCTCATTACCCAACAATCATCAAACCCTCTTAATTCTACCTCAAAACAGTTCTTAAATTCATCCTTTAAGAAGATTTTGCAAAAATCCAGATGGCACCTGCTGAGTGACACCTACATATCTCCTTGCTTCTAGTCTTTGTCCTCAGGATGCATCCTTTGCAATTGTAGAATTCTTTTCCTAAAAGCATAAATGAAATTGTGTTCCTTCTGTCTGTGGAAATGTTTTAGGGGTTTTCCATTGACTAGAAAATAAACTTCCCACTTTTTTATTGAGGTAGATTTTGAAAGATTTCCTATAACCTAGAGCTCTTCTTTCCCACCTCCTTTTTGCTCCTTTGCCCTTTATTATCCTGCCACCCAGGTAGACCAGTTGCCCAAATAGGACCTATACTTTTTCAAATGGGGAAGAGCATAAGCAGAGCCATGGCAATTTGAATGTTCTTTCCAACACTCTCACCTCAGGCAGATTTACCCTAGTGAACAGCTCTTGAGTGATTGATGGTGTCTGGAGAAGGGAGGGGAGGAGAGCTGGGAATGGCTTTCCTCTGAAAGGAAGGGTTTAGTTGGATGATACGACTTTTGTCATTGATAAGAAGACTATATAGTTTAGTATAACTTATATTTAACATAAAACTGGAACACTTTCAAGATGGGGAGGTTAAAAACATTAAAATTACATAATTTGGGGGGATTTTTTGTTAACTATATAAAATATTGGTTTTGTTCTATTGGCAGAACAATAAAATAGCTCTATTTAAAAACTACTTTGGACAAAATTATGTACATTAAATAAAGACTTATGTAAATTAAATAAAATTTGTAACTACAAAACCCAAGAAAATTTGTCTATGGCGCTGAAATTTTAAACTGAATTTACAATAGCATTCTCTACAATGAGAGCTATTTCACTTTTGTCAGAATGAACTTCCAACCTTGATTTCCTGCACATGAAAATAATGAGCTATTATTGGACTTAACCTAAATGACTTTCTCTTTGAAGTATCTGAAGACTTTGATTTGGAACTGGCAGGATTTAACACTTTGAGATGTTCTTCTGCTAATGGAGTTAACAAGTTAACCATTCTCACTTCATTTTTGTACATGAAAAAGACACTTGGAATTGAAAATGTGCAAAGTGATTTAGACGTTTGCTCTAAATAAAAAGGTATGCTTCATAGGGGGAATATGTTAGCACTAACTTCAGAAGCTGCACATGTTAAATTGGCTTCTTTGGGTACAGCCTTTATATAATAATTACATATTTTTTTTTAAAAAAAGAAGAAAGTACATTATCTTTTTTTAAGTTTTTGTTCTTTTTTTTTAAGTAAACATTCTGCTGAAAGCTCATTCCCCTACTTTATAGGAAACAGCATAGATTCTAAGTATGAAGCTCAATGAGCACAAAAACAGAATGTTAGTAGTCTCCATTCTCCCAACATTAGAAGCATCATCTCCCCAAGAGTAATCGTTACCTTGACATCACACACCATCCCCTTACTTTTCATATAAATGGTATCATACATTATACATTTTGCTTCTGTCTCCTTTTCCCTAATATTATATTTGTGACCTTTATCCATGTTACATAAAGCAAGAGTTTTGTATCTTTGCTACAAAGTATTCCTTTGTGTGAATGCTAAAGCCTAGCACTTCTACTATTTATTTCCAGTTTGGGACTATTATGAAAAGTACTATTATGAACACTGTTGTACTTTTTTGGGTGCATATATGTATGTTTTGTTGAGTATATGCTTAGGAGTAGAACTGCTTTAGTGGATATTGCAAAATAGGTACTCTGCATTTAGATTTGGAATAGATTGGGCTCTATTTCCCACACACATTTCACCTATAATTTCCCATATCTCCTATCTGGAGATATCCTAGTTTTAGGCATCTGGCAGGTTGGCAGAAGACCACTGCTTAATTAGCTGACACACCAAGTGGCCACTGAGGACAGCTACATGAAATACTTCCCTCCTATCATTTTTTTTTTGCAGGGGAGAGGGAAGCTTGGTTAGTTTTTTCCCTGAAGTTCAAGAAGTAGGGTAGAGAGCAAGACAGTAGCTGATAACTAAGAGTATCTGGAGACTGACATTTTCTTTCCTGGTATGGATGTACTCTCTGCTTCTGGAATTAATCTCTTGCTTCTGTTTGAGAAGGGGAAAGACCAGGAAACATGTCTTAGAAGAGATAGTGTGGGTAATGCTTGGTCAGGTGGGAAATGTATGTTTTCACATAGGTACAAAAGGTGGAGGTGGCCCATCCCCATACACTCCAAACTTGGGATCATGGAACATAGATAGTCAAGATTTGTGGTGTGGTCTGAGGTATGTGTATCAGAGGAATATGGCACAGGGCTGACAGATGGAAGATGTGGTTGAGTCTCTTATGAGACCACCAAAACTAGGAAGCTATTTGGAATAAACTCATCAGTAAGCCTATTGGGGTATCAACTCCCTATAGCTCATGTATTATGGCATTCATCTTGGCTTCATCAAGGATCATTACCAAGAGAAAGAGGGTGTCAGCATTGCCTAGGTTGTCCCATAACCAGACTTTTTTGTCTCTCACTGTTCTGGGTTCAACCTCAAAGGTTGAAACTGCAGGAAAGGAGGTATTGTGTGAAAGGACCAACCAAACTTCATCAATTCTCCCCTAAGCATTAAGTCCAGTTACCTAGGATGAAGGGGAGACTTGATCAAGTAAGTGTTTGAAAATTTAAAATACATGGAACTAGGTTTTAGGCAAACACATTCTGTCTTAACGACTGAAAAGGACATCAAATTATGGACGAGGACTGGGATCATATCAGGGGTCCTATTACCCAGTGAAAAGGAGAATTAACAGAGCAGAGTTGAAAACATTTACTGGAAAAATGAAACAGTTCTATGTTTATACCTAAGTTGTTGAGACTGCTCAGTCAAGTTGGTTATATAATCTGACACAAATTTACTTGATTAATACCATTCTGCACCAAGAGCATAGAGATGCATCTGTTTTGCCCCCTACTGTATTCCCAGGGCTCAGTATAGGGCCTGGGACATAGCTGGCTCAGTATTATTGAATGAATAGCATGAATGATCTGTTTTTCTCTTCACTGCATTTTTGTGTCCTAAATAAAAAAAAATTACACACAATCCTAATGATAATTAAACACTCTCTGAAGGCAATCATCTGTGAAAGCATAATATGATATTATTCAATTTGCAAAATTTTTTGAAAAATCTAGCTTTCTATTCTATAATAAAAGAAGTAATTGAAGCTAAAATTACAGATTCTATTTTCATATTGGAAACTAGTATTATTCAATTTATAATTTTAAACTATTATCAAAATTGAGGGGAAAAGAGATAAGAAAAATATGGTTAGTATTTTAAATAAACATTTTGTCCACAAGTTTCTTTCCAAATTGGTCCACTCTGTAACTGGGGGCATATCAGGTTATTAGTGAGTTGACTATCACTACCCAGGGTTTGAAGTTTAGTGATACTTTTATTATATAGAGAAAGATTTTTCACTCCAGAAAAATGCAAGTATTAATGGCATTAAATAATAATGACTTATGGTCAGTAGTAGACTGGGCAATCCAATAGGCCAGGCAAGATGAAGCTATTATCAATTCAAGTTCAGTGTGAACATTGGATTCACCCACTTTGTATGGATGTGGGGGAAGGATACTTTTTGAGGTATTTAATTACTAAGGTATCAAAAGAAACTAATCCTAAAATGATCTTACTTATAAGCTAGGTCCATGGCATGGACTAAAGGACATTATTACAGCAGTATTCCTAATAAGTCATTTATATTCATTTTTGAAAAGATTGTAGTAAGGGTCTACACTGGAAGAAACAAGCAACCAATTTTTTTATATTAAATAAATTTTTATTTTAGACAGGTGTGGTGGCACACACCTTTAATCCCAGCTGCTCAGGAGGCTGAGGCCAGAGGAGAGTTCCCTGAGGCCAGTCTAGGGAACTTAGAGAGACCTTGTCTCAAAATAAAATTTTAAAAGGGCTGAATATGTAGCTCAGTGGTAGAGTACACCTGGGTTCAACCCCCACTGCTGCAATCAATCAATCAATCAATCAATTCACTTTAGGCTAATATGGGGACAGAGAATTCTTTACCCCATATCTGTTTCCCTATAATTAACATCTTACGTTATTAGTACAGGGTTTTTTTTGTTTTTTTTTTTGTTTGTTTTTACAATTAATGAACCCAAGTTGATGTGTTAGTATTAGCATTAGCTTAAGTCCATGATTTATTTGAATTTCCTTACTTATTTTACTTACTGAAGACTCACTCTTTTTTCGTTTCAGGATCTCTCAAGATATATTACATTGAATTGTCATATCTGCTTAGGCTCCCTTGTCAAACATCCCTTGTTTTTATTACCTTGACAATTTATTTTTTATTTGGGTTCATTTTTACATAATCATACATGCATGGCAGTTTTGAGGAGTACTGGTTAAGTATTTTGTAGAATGTCTCATTTGGAGGAGCACTAGTTAAGTATTTTGTAAAATATCTCTCATTTGTGAATTTTTCATGCCTGGACTGGATTTCGGGAGGTGACAGAGGTAAGGACTCTTTACTATAAACATGACTTCTTATGGTTTATGTTGATCTTGACCACCTGTATGAGATAGTGTTTATTAGGTTTTTCTACCGTAAAGTTTCTCTTTCTTTCTTTGAAAGCAAGTAGGATCTACCCACTATCTCGCTCCCCACCCCCATTTATATATTTTTTGGTACTGAATTTAATTCAGGGGTGCCTTACCACTAAGCTACAGTAGCTGATAACTAAGAGTATCTGGAGACTGACATCTCCTTTCCTGGTAGGGATGTACTCTCTGCTTCTGGAATTGATCTCCTGCTTCTGTTTGAGAAGCTATATCTACAGCTTTTTATTTGGAAACGGGGTCTTACTAAGTTGCTGAGGCTGGCCTTGAATTTACAATCCTTCTGCCTTAGCCTCTGGGGTTGCTGGGATTATAGGTGTGCGCTACCATGCCTGACTCATTCACCCACTTTTGAGAAAGATTCAAATTACTCTGAAATTCCAGTTTCATTTTAACTTTATTTTGGCATTGCTTTCTGTATCAGTGTCACGTGTAAATAAGCACCATGCATAAATGTTTACATACAACTCTTTATGTCTCTCTTCTTTATATAAAGAGATCCAAAAAGGTCTATTCAGAAGTTTCTCCAATTCAAAATCAAAATTGCTAACAAGATCTTCTCCAGAAGCTCACCAGGGACTCTAGATCTATATAGAATATTTTTTTCCCATTCAGGTACATTCAAAGATAAAACTCAGAGATAAAACCCAAAGATGGAAGAAGCTACTAGTGCTTGTTTTGATAGAATGTAGATAAATGATAGTAAAATGTGGATTCCCCCACCCTTATTTTTTGTTGAAGAACATAAAGACCTGCAGTCACCAAGACCCAGCTTGTGCCTCTGAAGTGGTAGCAGTTGTTTTTCTCCTAGAAATTCCAGGGATTTGACCTGCTGGCCTCTGTTTCCATTTGGAAAATGAGTTTAGTGCCCCATGAGTCTTAGAAGGAAAGAAACAATTTCACCTTGCTTCTTCAAAGGAGGACACACATTTGTCATTTCTTCTTTCCTTTTTATTGTTGGCAATTATGCAGAATCAAAATATAATATTAAAACAGTAAATAACAGCAAAATACCTCTGCCAAAAACCTAAAGTTACTGTTCTTCATTAAAATGAAGGTAGGTATGTCATTTCATAGCCCAATTCCCTAAATTCCAACTTAGCAGACTATCTTAGTATGTTTTTAGAAACACAGTCTGTATTAAATTTCAGGTCAAGCTCCTTACTGCTTAGCTATAATTAACAGTAGTGTTAATGCAAATCCACTGAAGGCATGACACAGGAAGAATTGAGGAGCTCTGCTGAGCAGCACTGCCCAGTAGAGACACATGAGCTATATGTGTAATTTGAGAACATCTAGTAACCATATTAAAAAGGCAAAAGAAAACAGGTGAAATTAATTTAAAAAATTTTTTTTGAGTTGTAGATGTATACAAATATGCCTTTGCTTTATTTTTATTTATTTTATGTGTTGCTGAGGATCAAACCCAGTGCCTTACACATGCCAGGCAAGTACTCCACCATGAGCTACAACCTCAGCCCTAAAACTAATTTTTGATAATATATCTCGGCCATTTTGATATCCAAAATACCTTTCAACAGGTAATCAATATAAAAATATTAATGAAATATTTTACATGCTTTTTTCTTAAAGTCTCTGAAATTCGGTGTGTATTTTAATCTTAATATAGATGAGAGATTTTCAATGATTAATTGAAGCAATCAAACTAAAAGCAGGCTTGACAGAAAGTATTTTACACTGCTTCAGTTTTTAAAAGAAATAAAATTAAATTTTAAAATTTGGTTCCTTATTAATGCTAGACATTTTTCAAGTTCTCAAGTGCTATGTCTAGTTAGGGGCCACCATATTGGAGAGTGCAGGTATAGATTAAAATATAGAACACTTTTAAGTCAGAGAGTTCAAAAAGGTGTTCCCTGTCATTTCTGCAAAACAGAGGTCAAGAGTACTGATTAAGGAGCTGGGATTGTGGCTCAGGAGTAGATAGCTTGCCTAGCATGTGTGAGGCCCTGGGTTTGATCCTCAGCACCACATAAAAGCAAATAAAGGTATTGTGTCCAACTACAACTATCATACTGGTTAAGAGCGAACAGTAATTGGAGACTTGAATAGATAGGAAAAGATCTCAACTGATGAAAGTGGGCTAAGAAATAATGCGGGATGAGTATAGCCTTCTGGTTCACAGCAGGATCTCCATGATGAAGTCGAGCAACTTACCCACTCTCCTGCCCCCAGTTGTGAGATGGCCTTAGCACCTCTTGGCAGCTCTGGTGCAGAAAAAAATCCCATATTGTTGGATTTTCTGAAACTTGGAAAACCTTGAGAAGGTTGAGCTCAGCGAACCTAGAATGAAGATATGGCAAGATGAGATTGTGGTCCAGGGTGTGAGGAAGTGACTGAAATGAGGGGTTACCTAATCCACCAGGTACACAGGGAAGTGTGAAGAGAATGGGAGGGTGCGATGAGGCCAAGGTGCCTGCTCAGGGTTAGGGAGAGCCTTGGGAGTGGTAGACAGGAGAGTTTAGCTGGAGAGAGGATTTTTATTATCTGATACTGTGACAGGACATAAAATGGGTTCTTCTAGTTGAAACAAAAGGTGCCAAGTACCTCCCTTCCCTGTCTAAACTCCTTCAAGTGACTCTAGAGCAAACTGAAAAGCCCATGGACCAAATCCAGTCACCACTTGTTTTTGTAATTAAACTTTTATTGGAACACAGCTGTGCTCATTTGTTTATGTTTTGTGCATGACTGCTTTCACACTGAAATGGCAGAGTTGAGTGGCTGCCACAGAAAATATATAGACCATGAAGCTTAAAATCTTTACTATCTGCCTCTTTATATGCAAAAAGTTTGCTGACCCCTGGTTTAGCCAAGCACTGTCTGTGAAGGACTTCCAATCTGATTCTCCTACCATTAGCCCATATACCAGTCTTTAAAGAGGAAGCTAAGAACCCATGATTATTCAGACATGGAAAATATTTCTTTGGAGAGTTAGTGTGCTACATCTCTGTGGGGGAAAGCAGGGGAATATATGCCCAACCCCATCCCCAAACTGAAGCCAGGTGAGGGAGACTTGAAAACAATCACTTTGAGAGCTTGATCTATGCTTCCTGAAATTTGGATGGCACAGGGACTGGTCCCTGAGTTGTTCCTGAAGAAATAAAACCTCATTAGAGGGTCATTGCTTAAAGAAAAAGGGTTTCAGTGGCACTGATATAGACCTCATACACCAACCTCCTCCTCATCTTCCTCCCTCTTGCTTCTCAATTTTATTTAGACACAACTCACATACCATAAAATTCACATTTTGAAAGTGTACAATTTGGTAGATTTTAGTATACTCAGAGTTGTGCAACCATTATCTAGTAGAACATTTTCATCTCCCCCAAGAGAGACCCTATATCCCCACTTCTTCTAACCTCCAGCCCTAGTTAGCCTACTTTCTACTTGTATGCATTTGCATATTATGGACATTTTATGCAGAAGGAATTATACAATTTAAAATTAAAAAAATTATTTTGGTTTGGCTTCTTTTACTTGGCATAATATCAAAGTTCACCCATGTTACAGTGTGAATCAGTGCTTCATTATTTTTTATGGCTCAATTATATTCCATTGTAGTGGCTCTACCACATTTTGATTATCCAGTTGAGGTGTATTTGGGTTGTTTTTACATTTTGGTCATTATAAATAATGCTGCTATGACCACTTGTATTACAGGTTTTAGTTTGAGTATCTGTTTTCACTTCTTTGGGGTATGTAACCAGGAGTAGAATATCTAGGAGTCAATGTGAAATTCTATGCACATCTTTTTGAAGAACTTCCAGATTGTTTTCAAATTGCTATATTATTTGAACATTCCCACCAAGTAATGGGAATGCACCATACGAGTGTTCCAATTTCTCTATATTTATCAACACTTGCTATTGTCCATCTTTTTTTATTATAGCCTTCCTAGTAGATATAAAGTAGTATTTGGTTGTAGTTTTGATTTGGTGATATTGATGCTGAACATCTTTTCAGGTGCTTATGGGACATATGTATATCTTCTTTGGAGAAAGTTGTCCAAAATCCTTTTGTCCATTTTTTAATAGGATCATCTTTAAATCAGTGAGTTTCAGTCACCATTCTTGAGTTGTCTTAAAGTGTTTTTGCTGTACAGACCTCCCAGGGAAGGGTAAGGAGGTCAAACAGAGAGGCCACGAGAGCCTGAGACTGAGCGCTGTGTCATGTGTGGTCATCAGAAGGCAATGTCACTAGTTGCAGGAGTATAGATTGGTCTAAAAATCTACAAAAGTACCAAAGAAATAAAGAGCCGGGGTCTGGGCAGACAGCACGGGGATTTAATTGGCATCAGTGTCACAAGACTTCTACTGTTCCCGGAATTTTTTTCTTTTACCCCACCTCCACCTTCTCTAGAAGCCAGAAGAGTAGCTAATTATTCAATAACAGGAGGAGAGGGTGGAAGGAAGCAGCTCAAAGTGTAGGCAAAGGGAAATTTTACTGAATGGGCTGAGAGAGTGAAATTTTTATTTATATTTGACTGAACTATTTAATAAATGGAAGATGATGTTATTGACACCTGTTAGTAACTAGAAAAACCATGGGGTCTTCCTGAAATTTCATCCAGGGATGGGGAAGACTGAACAAGCTCAATGAACTCAAAGGCAGTTGTGTGAAAATAAGCATTAAGCTAGTTTGTAACGTCACTCTCAAGTCTAGTTAGTTGGGCCAATAAAAGAACTCAAAACCTAGTCGACACTCAATATAAACTTCTAAGACTGTGTATGCATGTATTTATACATGTGTGGGGAGGCACCCCAGGGAAGTGAGTTAGGCCCAGAAGAGGAAAGTCCTGAGAAGCTGGAAGACCAGGATGTGGCTACCTGGTCAAGGTGGACACTGTGCTCCATCAACAGGGTGGTAGGAAATGTGACAGGAATGAAAAAAATGAGCTTTAACTCTAGGAAGATAAGGGATGGCTCTGGGGGCCGATGAAGGACAATCAGAGGAATATTGGGAGAATCCTATAGGAGCAGGAAAAATGGGATTATTGATGTACTTCTCAATGAAGCTTCCAGACCACAGCTCCAAAATATGTCATCCACATCTCTTGGCTTGGTGTTGAGTTGGGGTGGGAGAAGGGAAGTTCATTAATTGAGGAGAAAGAGGAAGTATGTGGATGGTTAATATCACTTAAAAAGAAACAATGAAAGAAGCCAAAACAGTGTTGATAATAAGCAGCAGCCAGCAGAAGCACAAGTTCAGGAGCATGAATAAGGTTGAGGGGACACTAGGGCAGGACCTGGAAAAGTCTGTACAGAGGCGCTAATGATTTTAGAGATGAAGAAGACGCAGGAGGGAGCAGGCAGACAGGTAAGTGGGAACAATGGAGCTGTTGACAAAACTACTCTTTCCTAAATTTTCCATTGTAAAACTCGATGTATTGGTATCATTAACCTGGTCATATGAATAATGACCTATTATTAAGTTTCAAACCTCAAGTACCATGCTAGGAAGAACCTGGAATTTCTATGTTCAGTAGCTGTTTTAATTGAAAAATTCTTCAATTTCAAAAAGGGACTTTCCAGTGGAAATAATAGACCGAAAATTGTTTACTTGGCAACACAACATTAGACTAAGCTAAGGACATTCATATACAAGGATATAATAACAAACTTTACCTTCCAAGTGCTTTTGGAATGAGATGGTAGGGAAATTTTTCCTAAATTGCAAAGAAATAAAAAAGATACTGTATTTTACATTTAAGAAAAACACAGCATGAAAGAGTAGGAGCAAAAATGTTGGTCAATTAATAAATAAACTGGGTAGGAATCAAGCAAAAACTCGTTGGCTTAGTTTTCAGTTGTTAGTCATGATGTATTCTTTAAACTAGAACAAAAAATAAAAAGACTTTTCAGGGCTGCTTTGCTGAGATTTATTGCCCCCATTTTCCTTCCAAGGAATATATAGTGCTAAAAAAGGACAGAGAGAAAAAGGTGTGGGAGTGGGTGGGGCTGATAAAAAAATCTTTCACATCATGTTATCAAACTCATTCAAATACAAAGGGAAGTTTATTAAGTTTTCTTCTGCTGTATTTTTCCTATAAGGTATACTTATTGAATCTTGATTTTGCACCATGTATACATACATATATGCTATTCATGACTTGTCAAGATACAGGCATGCATTGTGCCTGATTCAGTAAAGATAAAGGCATGACTCCTACTCTTATGGAGTGTACATGCTCTTGGGAAAGTAAGACTAATTGCATAAAGTGCACACACACACACACACACAAAGACAAGAGGCTTTGGAATAAATTAGTTAGTTGAATATGATCATGCATATTGAGCAGAAAATCAGATTCATGGTTAAGTCAATTGCTTCTAGACTGTAATATGAACTTGCAAGATGCTATTTGATAAACCACAAAAAATTACCCTTGACTGTGGCTGTTAAGTCCCCATTCTAACTCAAACAAACAAATATTCTATCAGAATATTCCCTAGAGTTTGCTCTATGAATAGAGAGATGCCTTGAGAAAAAAGATTTTGTGGTCAAAATTTGAGTAATGTGGCATACCATGTCTCCTTCTTGGGGAATCATAGTGCACATTTACATATTAAAGGCTCCAAGAAATCCTGCAGCTGAGGACTCATGTTGAAATTGTACTCCCTGTATGTCCCAAGCATATTTGACTGTAGAACTGCTTTTGCTTCTAATTCCTGAACCTCTTTGACACATGCTATGCTATCACATGAGACATTTAGGAAATGATGACTTGGAAAGGCAGAGTCAAATGAATTTGTATCTGGACAAAGGGTGTATCTACCAACATTTTGAGTAAAAGCCAAGGCTCTGGTGGTCAAACTTCTTCACAGAGTTATAGGAAAAGAAACACAAATAAGACTTCGGGGCCTTGAGGAACAATAAAGATTATTACTGTGAGATTTTTAGCCAGCATATCACATGGAGGTCTTCCTAAAGATTTGTTTTAAATATTCTTTCCATTCATCCAGTCATTTAATATCTCTCTTGCTCTGTTGCATGTATATGTCTCTCATTATCTTGTTCTCCAAGCTTATTTGCTTCTTTCTTCTCCCCTGTTTGACCCACCTTCCAGTAGTAACTGCCAAGACTTCAGCTGCCACTTGTTAACTATACTACTCCATGTCAGGCAACTGTAGAACCCAGAAGTTTTATTCCTGGTACTTTTGTTCTCCATGGAGGGATGTAAGGGAAGTTTCTTTTCACTTCTACTCTCAAAGTTTCACTATGAAATTTTATAGTGGAGCATTTTAGTGTTGGGCTTCCTAAATCTATCAAAGTCAACCGCCTAAATGCCTAGAATGTTCCTGAAGGTAGCTTTATTTCTTTAGGAAGTGCTAACAAGACTCTTTTTGGATGTAGTTATTTCTGATAATCAGTCAATTCCAAGAAAAATTTATAAAATTTTGCCAATTTTAGATCTATAAAATAGCTTATATTCTGTATTTAAATTTGGAAGTTTCCTTTTTCCATTTCAAAAGTCATAGCAAGAAAACCAGTTGACTCCTCACTCAGAGAGAAAAAGGGTGGAGGTGGGTGGGGATGATTATTAAAGTTGAAAAAAATCTTTCATATTATCAAATACATTCAAATATAAAAGGAAGTTTATTAAGTTTGTTTCTGCTGTATTTTTCCTAAAAGGTATACTTATTGAATCTTAATTTTCCACCCATGTATGCATGCATATATGCTATGCATGACTCAGTCAAGATACAGACATGTATTGTGTATCCATTGAAAGAAAACCCAGAAGTGAAAGGCAAGTCACTGAAGATGAAAAATTAAGGTAGAACCATAAAGGTAGTTGAGTCCTGATTTCAGAAGAAAATGGTACCCTAGAGTAGAAGAGGATCTAGTGCAGAGAGGCCAGGGAAAAGCTTTATATCCTAAACCCTTTTCTACTAACTTGGTTTTCTTATATGGATTCATTTCCACTACAAAGCAGGGGGAAACAGTGCAAGGCCAGTGGTAGGGTGATATCACAGTAATATTCAAGTCTACTTGGTGTAAAGAAAGGAAGCAAAGATGCCTATAGACTCACAGCCTCTTATACATCTGACTTCACCTATATGGTGTGTAAGATGTTTCTTAGAGACTTAAGCCTATTCAATCTGATTTTATATAATGTATGTAAAAATGAAAAGATTAATTAAAAACTCAATAATGCAGATGAATCCTAAAATGCACACTATTGAAGAACAAACAATGAGCTAGGAGATCAAATCACAAAACTCTTCCATAAAGCATCAGAGTTAGGAGACGTCATTTACCCAGGGCACTGAACAGTGTGGAAAAGGGTAAGGATTCAATCTGAAGAAAAAAATCCTGCACACTCTTGCCCTTGTTCTCCTTTGTTCATATATATATATATATATATATATATATATATATATATATATATATATATATGTGCGTATCTGTAATCGGATCTCTCATGGTTCATTACTTTGAAATCACCACAGTCCAGAGTTCAAACTTTGTACTTTGAAAATAATCTTATTCATGTCACTCAAGAACAATAAGTTTCTTGAGGGCAAGCTTTTATTCCCAACCAAGATACTGATCTAACAATCAGAATGCCTATCTATTTTTTAATGATTATGAGGGGACTATGTACATTGTACTATCATTAATCATTCAGTCCCCATGCCACTGGTTAAGTTCATAGTGATTGAATATGCACAAGCAGAATTTCCCAAGGATCAGGGAACCTGGGATATCTGAATGATTATTTGAGGGTTACTTGCTGAGTTCCGAATCAGCGCAAACAGAGGTTTCAGAGAGGGAGGTTCTGTATAGGCCTGTAAACATTTCTCCAATCATCTAAAGTCAGTCTTAGAGTCCCCCTCCTGGGAACAATGTTGCAAGGATAAACTCTAGGAAATGCTACCTCCTCTACTCTCATAGGTCCATTTCCATGTTTACCCCATTTCTTCTGTTAAATCATCAATCATTTTGAAAACATGTATGTTATATGGTACACAGTCTGGGCATAAAATGGAGGTTACCATAGCAACAAGGTTTCCTTGGCTCCCAATTTGTGTGATGTCTCTTCCTCTCCCCTATAGAGTCTCTATGACTTACTAAAAATCTTCTGCCCTCCCTTCTGAGAGTTCCCAGGGCACCACTCACAGATACTCATGAATATATTATCAGATCCTCCACTGACTTTGGAGAATACGGTTGCCTCAAAGCTACATAGGTTGCATTCCACAGCAAGGCCCTTTGTTCTTAAACTGCCTCCATGGCACTCAGTTAGTTGAAGCATTCTAAGCCACAGGCATACCCAAGATCATTCAGCGCCTATTACATTAGGCCTTGTTGTTGCCTCCTGGAGTTGGCCTACCAACACCATTGCTGTGCTTTTGGTACTGCCTACCTTTTATGCCCAACTCTAGATTGTACTGGTTAGCACTGTCCTCTGCTGAAGGCAGGTGGATTCTTGAGCCCCACATCTGTCACACTCTTTCCCTAATCCTGAAGTAGCATGGCCTTATGTTTCTATTGCATATAAAACATGTTTACAACAGCTGTCAAATAGGGACATGAGAATAAATTCAAATGCTCAGACATAAGTCCTCTTTCAGCTAAAACTTGACATATTGTTGCTGGATAAAACTTGTGATTTTGTTCTCTCCTTTAAAATGGGCTCTTTTCCAGTAGCTCCTCTGGCAGGCAGTAAACATATATCTGGTCAAAGATGTATCTGCACTCCCATATTTATTGCAGTATTACTTACAATAGCTAAGACATGGAATCAACCTAAGTGTCCACCAACAGATGAATGGAAAAGAAAATGTGTTACAGGAGCTGGGGGTTTAACTAGTGGTAGAGTACTTGCCTAGCATATGCAAAGCCCTGGGTTCAGTTCCCAAAACTGCAAAAAGAAAATGTGTTATATATGCATAATGGAATACGATTCAGACTTAAAAAGAAAGAAATTCTGTCATTTGTGACAACATGGTTGGAAATGGAGAACATAATGTTAGGTGAAACAAGCCAGGCATAAAAAGATAAAGATAAATACCAAGGGATGCAAGACAACTGAATAGAGGCACTCAACACTCACCACCTCCTCCTCAAAGAAGAGCCAAAGTAACAAGTGTATAGCTACATTTTGAAGTAAGTGACTTTGGGAGAACACTGGAAATCAGCAAGAAGAGACTGGAACCTTGTAAGATTCAGAGACTTGGGACAACAGCATAGTAACAGACAAAATACACCCAGCATCTGCCATGTATCCACATCTGGAGGAGAGGGGCCTCCACTTTGCAGAAGGAAGGTTGTAAGAGTCCCAGCAAACTCTATTAGTGCAGAAGCTGGCAGTCCTAGATGCTGGAGAGTTTCACAGCATTTGATTACTTGCAGCCCCTTAGATAAGTTCTGAAATCTATACAGTAGCCTTGCATGAAAAGGATCTCAAGTCATCTCTCAGTAAACACCCAGTGTGCTGCAGACAGGAGTCATCTTGAGAAGGGAGACATTGTCTGAGTTTGGAATGTTCTAAGGGTCAGAAACCCCTGCATAGTCCCATTTCTTGAACTCCACAGATATTTTACTGCACTAGCATGGGGGAACCCAAATTGATTCAGCAGAAAGACCATGAATTAGACCTGTTGGGTGTCCTTATGACACAGGGGAACAGAGGGTGCCAGTGTCCAGAATCAGGAGATCAGGGCATTTGCCCTCTGAGACCAAGGTATAGCTAGCTGTGTGAAGACTCAGCCAGTGTTCCAGGACTGAAGGCAGACATGCACAGGGTTCCACTGACATCCCCTCTGCACCACACTCAGGTACCTGTTACTGATAGGGAAGGAAGGGAACACTGTGGTTCCTACTGCTTTCCTACCCACAAGGGTACACTGAGGGGTCCTTGAGCAACCTATGGCTCTTGCCGTTGCCCTGCCCTGGGTATATGCTATAGCTGAAGTAATGTGGCATGAGAAGAAAAGCTCCAACCCTAATTGTTGCCCAGTTTCTGTGCACACGCAGCCAAAGAGAACTGAAAGGAACTTTGCCCTTTACCAGCCTCAGTCTCACTCTTGGGTATGTACTGCCATAGGAAGAGAGAAACATCACTGTTCTCATTGCCACCCTATCTGCAAGTTGCTGCTGTCACTCATCCTTGCTCTCTATATGATCATACACTGCTGTCAAAACTGGGGGTGAATGCTACAGTGGGGATATTGTAGTTTCTACCACTGCCTTTCCTCATGTAGCATCTGGGCCGGCACCATTGAGCAGTCCGAGAAGAAGTACTTTAGATCCCTCACCACTTTCTGGGGTTGCTAGTGCCAGAGGCTTTTGCTAGTTGCAGAGCTCACATCCATAGTGCTGAAGGAAACCCCTGTTGCCCAGTAGGGGATATTACTCCTATTGTAGAAGTAGCTCCACAGTGAACAACTCACACTTACTGCTGTCTTCACCACACCTGCTTGAACTGCTAGAGTGTCCCCACTCTTGCATGGTCTATGAGCATATTGGGTCTTTCTGACTCTACCACGGTATGCGCTGTACCCAAAATAATTAATTACAGCCAAAGAAGGGAGATTACATTGTGGTGCCCAGCTGGAAATAAAACCAACATTGCAAAACAATTGCCACCCCAAGAGTCATCTTCAAGAGAAAGCCACTTACCAAGAAGGCCACCATATAAATGGTAGAGATGCCTGATCTGCTAGATGCATAAATCTCAATGTAGGAGCACAAAAATAATGAAAAAAAAAAAGAAGATTAAGTGATGCCTCTAAAAGAACATAATAATTCTCTAGCAGCAGAACCTAAAGAAATCCATATGGATGAAATAACTGACAAAAATTTTAAAGAATGATACCAGAAAACTCAATGAAACCCCAGAGAATACAGATAAACAGTGAAATGAAATTAGGAAGACAATATAGGATAAAAATGGGAAATTCAGCAAAGAGAGATTTTGAAAAAGAACTAAACAGAAATCTTGAAAATGAAGAGCTCAAAAAAACCAATGAGGGCTGAGGATAAAGCTCAGTTGGCAGAGTGCTTGCCTCGCATGCAGAAGACTCTGGGTTCAATCCCCCCAGCACTACCACCACCACCACCACCACAAAAAAAAAAAAAAAAAAAAGCTAAATGAAAAAGACAACAGAAAGTCTTAAAAAGAGATTAGATCAAGTTGAAAAAATAGCAGAACTTGAAGATAGGTCTTTTGAAATATCCCAGTCAGGCAAATAAATGAATGAATAAAAAAGAATGAATGAAGTAAGCATTAAGGGTTTAATTTGAGATTACTGGGATATCATTAAATGAGAAAATATATGCATTTTTTGAATATCCAAGCCAGGAGAAAAAAAGTTAATGGCATAGAGAACATATATAATGAAAATATCACAGAAAACTTTCCTAATCTTGGGAATAGACATGGACATCCATACAGATTAGATTCATAGGCCCCCCAACGGACATGACTAGAGAAGAGTTCTACCATGGTCAAACTGTCAAAAAATATAAGACAAAATAAATAAATAAATAAAAGGTAAAATCTGTAAGAAAAAAGTTTTAAGTCATTTTGTTTTATTTTATTTTTGTAGTAGGGACTGAGCCTGGGGCAATTTACCACTGAGCTACATCTCCAGTCCTTCTTATTTTTTATTTTTTAGTCAAGGTCTCACTAAATTGTTAGGGCCTTGATAAATTGCTGAGGCTGGCTTTGAATTTGCAATCTTCCTGCCTCCACTTCACATGTTGCTGGGGTTATAGGCATGTGCCAATGCACCTAGCTTCTAAGTCACGTTTAAAGAGTATCTGCATTAAACTAATAGCATATTTCTCAGCAGAAAACCTACAGGTCAGAAGGGAATTGTATGATGCATTCCAAGTCCTACAACAAAACTATTACCAACCTAGAATAATATACCCAGTAAGGCTACCCTTCAGAAGTGAAAAAGAAATAAAGTCCTTCCAGGACAAATGAAAACTTGTCAAACCAACCTTACAAAAGATGTTCAAGGGAGTCTTACATTCAGAAGTGAAAGAAAGACAACTATTGTCAAGAAAGCACATGAAAATATAAATCCCACTAAAAGAGTAGATAAGTGAAAGTGGAAAAGAAAAGAATCAAACATCATCAAGACAGTAAGCCATTAAACCACAATGATGAAAAAGAAAGGAAGAAAAAAAAAAAAAACAAGGAATATTCAGACTGGAAGAAAATCGACAAAATGACAGGAGTAAGTCTTTACCTAATAACAACAACCTTGAATGTAAAACAGACTAAAATTTCCAATTAAAAGATACAGACTGGGTGAATGGAAAGAAAAAAAAAAGCCTAACAATATTCTTCCTATAAGATTCAGCTTACCAGTAAAGACACACACACACACACACACACACACACACACACACACACACACATGTTGAAAGTAAAGGGAAGGAAAATGACATTCTGAGCAAATAGAAACCTAAGGCAAATAGGAGTGTGTATAGATATACATGAATCTGACAAAATAGACTTTTAAGACAAAAACTGTAAGAAAAGACAAAGAAGGTTGCCACATAATGAACAAGGGATCAAATCCACAAGAAGATGTAAGGACTTTAAATTCACATGCATCTTATGTTAGATCACCCAGTTTTATAAAGCAAACATTATTTGATCTAAAGGGAGCAATAGGCTTCAGTTTAGTAAAAGTGGGGGATTTCAACACCTCACTTTCATCAAGGAACAGATCACCCAGACAAAAAATCAGCAAAGAACATCAGCGTTAAACTATACTATAGATCAAATGGATTTAACGCACATTTATAGAACATTCCATCCAACAGCTGCAGAATACACATTCTTTTCATTGGTGCAAGGAATTTTCTCTAGAAGTAGACCATATGTTAGGACACAAAACAAGTCTTAACAACTTAAAAATATTGAAATCATATTCTATATCTTTCTGATAACCATGGAATAAGACTAGAAGTCAACAAAAGAAATTTTAGAAATTACAAAAATACATGAAGACTGAACAATGCACTTTTGAATGAACAATGGGTCATTAAAGAAATCAAAAGGGTTTTTTTTTCTTGTATAGTTAGCATCTTGTGGATACACATGATGGTGAGATTCACTGTGATATATTCATACATGTACATAGGAAAGTTAGGTCAGATTCTTAGTGCTATTCTTCCCTTATTCCTTACTTTTTCCCTCCCTGTCAATCCCCTTTATCTAGTCCACTTATCTTTCTTTTGTTTTGATGGGATCCCTACCTTCCTTTAAAAGTAAACAGCAGATCAGTAGAGTAGAGGGAAGGGGACATGGGGAAGGAGGAAGAGAAGGAAAGGGGAAATAGTGGGGACTGAATTAAAACAAATTATATTCCATGCTTTTATAAAAATTATGTCAAAACGAATCCTAATGTTATGTATAACTAAAAAAAAAACAAATAAAAAAGAAATCAAGGGTTGGGGTTGTAGCTCAGTGGTAGAGTGTTTGCCTTGCATGCTTGAGGCACTGGGTTCAAGCCTCAGCACCACATAAATAGATAAAATAAAGTTACTGTGTCCATCTACAACTAAAAATTTTAAAAAAAGAAGTCAAAAGAGAAAGAATTTCTTGAAACAAATTTAAATGAAACCACAACATACCAAAACTTACGGGAAACAGAAAAGCAGAACTAAACAAACAGGAAGCTATAGTAATAACTATACATAAAAAAATCGAAAGATTTCAATCAAACAATCTAACAATGCATCTTGAAGATTTAGAAAAGAATAAATTAAACCCCAAAATAGTAGCAGAAAGGAAAAAATGGAGATTAGAGAAGAAATGTAACAAATATAGACTAGAAAAATTACAAAAGATCAATGAAGCAAAGAATTGTTGTTTTTAAAAGGAAAATAAAATCAGTAAACCTTTAGCAATACTAACAAGAAACAGAGCAAATACACAAATAAGTGAAATCAGAGAAGAAAAAAGAGACATTAATAAAAGAAAAAGAAAAAAGAGACATTACAAGAAATACAAAGGATCATCAAGATTCATTACAAAAGCTAAAATGGTAACAAAATGAAAAACCTGAAGTGAACAAATTTCTGGACAAATATGACCTACAAAAATTGAACCATGAGGATATTAAAAACCTGAATAGACCAATTATAAACAATGAGATTAAATCAATACTAAAATGTCTCCCAACAAAGAAAATCCCTGGACCAGGTAGATGACTCAACTAGTGAACTTTTACCAAATTTTCAAGAAAGAAATAACATCAATTCTTCTCAAGATATTCCAAAGAATTCCAAGGGAGGGAACCCTTTCACACTCATTTTTATGAGGTCAATATTACCCTATTACCCAAACCAGATAGTGGCAGATAGACAGACACACAAACTACAGGCCAATATCCCTGATGAATATAGATGCAAAAACTAGCAACAAAATACTAGCAAATCAATTCAACAGTGCTGCAGTTTGGCTGCAGCAAAATAACCGGGGGTTGAGTGGGGGTGGGGTGGGGGGTGACGAGCAACTTGTGTAGATAGATACAGCAGGAGTGGGAGCCGTTTATTGTAGGACAGGAGGGGTATTTATACATTCCACAAGCTTATCTAATTAACATAAACTAGATACAGCAGTCAACCAATAAGGAATCTCCACACTTAATGGGTCGCTGGCATTACTTTACAAACCACTCCCTCTGGCATTTTGCCAGGCGCCATCTTGACTTGTTTATAGACCCTAACATTCCTCTGGCAAAATGCCAGGTGCCATCCTGACTTGTTTACAGACTCTAACACAACAGCCCATTAAAAAGACCATTCACCACAATCAAATTGGTTTCATTCCAGGGAAACAAGGATGGTCCAATCAATAAAAGTAATACATCTATCAACAGAATAAAGGATAAAAATCCTATGATCATCTCAACAGATGCAGAAAAAATTGATAAAATTCAACATCTCTTCATAATAACATCCCTGAATAAAGTAGTACAAAAGAATCATACCTGGCTATAATAAAGGTTATATATGACAAACCCACAGCCAGTGTCATATTGAATGGGGAAAAGCTGAAAGCATTTTATATAAGATCAGGGACAAGACAAGGGCATCGATTATCACTGTTCATATTCAATATAGCATTAGAAGGTTTGCCAGAGAAGTTAGCCAAGGCAAAGAAATAAGAAGCATACAAATAGGCAAAGAAGAAGTCAAACTGTCCTTCTTTGTAGATTATATGATTCTATGTATAGAAAAATATAAAGACTCCACCAAAAGACTATTAGAACTGATAAATGAATTCAGTAAAGTATCGAGATTCAAATGAACACACAAAATCAGCTTTTCTGTACACCAATGATGAATATTCTGATAAAGAAATCATGTGAGCAATCTCATTTATGATAGCCACAAACAAAACAAACAAAAAAACCACCTAAGAATAAACTTAATTAAAGAAGTGAAAGATGTCTACAATGACAATTAGAAAACACTGAAGAAAGAAATTGAAGAAGATACAAAATGATGGGGAGCACTCCCATGTTTGTGGATTGGAAGAAATAATATTGCTAAAATATTATAATATCCAAAATGACCTACAAGGTTGAATGCAATCTCCACTAAAACGTCAATGACATTCTTCTCAGAACTAGAAAAAACAATTCTAAAATTTATATGGAAGCACGAAAGACCCCAAATAGCCAAAGCATTCTGGAGCAAAAATAAGAAAGCTGGACTCTTCTGGTCTCCACTGCTCTGGCCGGGGAGCGGCTTATAGTGCAGACAGGGCCAAGTCCAGGAACCACACCACGCATAACCAATCCTGAAAATGGCACAGAAATGGCTCAAGAAACCCCATCACAAAGATATGAATCTCTTAAGGGGGTAGACCCCAAGTTCCTGAGAAATATGTGTTTTGCCAAGAAAGCCCAACAAGAAGGGCCTGAAAAAAATGCAAACAACACCAAGGCCATGAGTGCACGTGCTGAGGCTATCAAGCCCTTGCAAAGCCTAAGGATGTGAAGCCCAAGATGCCAAAGGGTGCCAGCTGCAAGCTTGATCTCCTTGCCTTGCTAGCCCATCCCAAGTGCAGGAAGTGTGCTGGTGTCCACGTAGCCAGGGATTGTACTCAGCCTGCCCAAGCTACGGCCCAGGCTGCAACTCCAGCACCAGCTCTGGCTCCTTTTCCCAAAAGTGCCAGGCCCCCAAGGGTGCCCAGGTCCCTGTGAAGGATCCATAGTAAGTGAGGACAGAAGGACTAGTGTGACCCTGAGCCCCTGTCTATGGGAACTGGTGTCCTCCTATGCTGTTTGTACAAATAAATCCAGAGGCAGGGTGGGGGGATGGGGGGACAAAGCTGGAGGACACACACTGCCTGATTTCAGGCACACTACAGAGCCACAGCAGTCAAGACAACAGGGCACTGGCACAACAACGGATACAGGTCAATGGAACATAACAGAGATCCCAGAAATAACCCCAGGCATCTGTAGCCAACTAACTGTTGTCAAGGGCACCAAAAACATACTGGAGAAAGGGCAGCCTCTTCAATAAATGTTGCCATGAGAACTGGATATCACCTTGGAACTGACTCCATCCCCCTGCACCAAAATCACATCGTGTTGATGGAGTGAAGCCTTTAAATCTAAGACCAGAAACTGTGAAACCACTAAATTAAAATGGTGAAAACACTTGAAGACATTGGCATAGGCAGCAATTTTCTGGATAGAATCTCCAAAGTACAGGAAAAAAGAAAAAGTGAAATTAGACACATGGGATTACATCAAACTCAAAAGCTTCTGCACAGCAAGGGAAACAATCAACCGAAGGCAGAGACAACCTGGAGAACGGGAGAAAATATTTGTCAACTGTTCATCTGAGGGCTAATATTGAGAATAAATCAGGAACAACAACAACAAATAAGTAATTCAATTTAAAAATGGGCAAATGATCTCAATGAACAAGTAGAAACTGCTCAAAAGAAGAAATACAAATGACCAATAAATACATGGAAAATTGCTCAGTGTCATTAACCATCGGGAAAATGTAAATCAAACCTGCAATAGATGAAATTCTAACCCAGGGAGAATGGCTACAATCAAAAAACAAAACAAAACAAATAAACAACAAATAACAAATGCTGGTGAGGATACAGGAAAAAAATAGGTACTCTTAAACACTATTGATGGGACTGTAAATTAGCATTACCATTATGGAGAATAGTAGGGAGCTTCCTCAGAAACTAAACAATGCTAATATGATTCAGCTATCCCACTTTTGAACATATATCCAAAAGAAATAAAATAGCACACCAAAAAGATATTTGCATGCTTATGGTTATTATAGCACTATTCACAATAGCTAAGATATGAAATCAGCCTATGTGCGAATTAACAGATGAATGGATAAAGTAAATGTAGTACAGATACACAATGGAGTATTATTGAGCCATAAAGAAGAATCAATATTCTATCTGTTGCAGCAAAATGAATGGAATTGGAGGCCATTTTATTAAGTCAAATAAGCCAGACACAGAAATGTGTTCTTTCTCACAGGTGGATACTAAAATATGTCAACCTGAAGAAAAACAGTGATTGCTAGAGGTTCAGAAGTGGGGAGATAGGTGGATACAGAGAGGCTAGCTTTAATTAGTGCATGCCATATGCATGTGTGAAAATATGCTGAATCCCATGAATATTTATAACTAACACATGTTAATAAAAATTAAAATAAATGAGGAGTTCACAAAAGAAAAATATCTAATATTCTTACTTCAGAGGAGAATCTAAAATAAATGAATTCATAGAAGCAGAGGGCAGAGTGGTGACTACAAAGGTTGGGGTGGGTGGGAGATTGTCAGTCAAAGGCAACAAAATCTTTTAGGAGGAGTAAGGCTTTTGAGATTTATTGAATGGTGTGGTAAATATAGTTAATAGTGTCTTGTGCATTTAAAAACACATTGAGTACATTTCAAATGTTCTCACCTCAAGTGATGGATGTGTCAATTAGCTTTTTTTTTACTAGTTTTTTTTTAGTTGTAGTTGTACATAATACCTTTATTTTATTTTATTTATTTTTATGTGGGGCTGAGGATTGAACCCAGTGCTTCACTGAGGCGAGCACTCTACCGCTGAGCCACGACCCCAGCCCCGTTAATTAGCTTTATTTTTCTATGTTGTATTTATAAATCTTATCACTTTAAACCCCATATATATATACAATTGTAAACTGTTAACTTAGAATATAATTTTAAAAGGAGAGGAGGAAAAGAAACAAATTTGAATAAGTCTGAATATGGGTTTAAGTTCAGCAGGGACAATCCCATTCTCCATCTCCATCCTACTCAGTAAATACACAAATTTGGAGACCTTCATATTTTTCTGGGAGACATTTTAAGGAGACTTCTGCATACAATTTTATCCATTGTGTCGGTTTTTTCAGGAAGGCTCCACTGTTAGTTACAGTCTTTCTATCATATTTTTATTTTCTGATTTTTTTTCAATCAATACAACAATTCCTAGGTGGTTAGTTTTTTTCAAAACAACTCTTCTCAATAGCTATATAATTCTAATATTCTATACTACCAGTTCTCTATTATTAGACATTTGTATGGTTCTGTGCTTTATTTATGTTAAATAACCTCTCCCCACGCAGGACTGTTTAGTTGGCAAAGTTTTTCCTAAAGCTTTTTCAAATAGGCTGAGGAAAGACAGAAGGAATGCCAAAATACAGAGAAAAATTCATTGAAAATTAAAGAAAAACAAATGTAAATTTTTTTCCATGAAAAAACTTTATAGACTATTTGGTTTAAAGTTGAATGGGTAGGGATTTCTTTGTTTACAAAAATTTTATTATGAAGAAATTTAAACATTTACATAAGTAGAGAGTAGTTTAACACCCACCTCCCAAACTTATCACCCAGATTCAACAATTATCAACATTTTGTCACATTTATTCCATCTGTTTTTTCCACTTTGATGAAGTATTTTAAAACATTCAGGCATAGGCCATTGCACTCTTCCTTATCTCACTCTATATTCCTGAACAGTGGGGAAATCTTACGTTACCAAATGCCATCGTCACCTAGTGAAACGAGCAATTCCTTGTTTAGACCACAGTAAACACAGTAAAGTTTCCCTGAGTGTCTTTTTTTTTTTTTTGGCACTGGGGATTGAACCCAGGGGTGCTTACATTCCCAGTCCTTTTTTTTTTTTCATTTTGAGACAGGGTCTTGCTAAGTTGCTTAGGGTCTCATTAAGTGGCTGAAGTTGGCCTTGAACTTGTATCCTCTTGTCTCAGCATCCCAAGTCACTGGGATTACAGGTATGTACCACCATACCCCGCTCAAAGTCTTTTATTTAAAAACTTGGTCTATTTGAACTAGGATCTAAACCAGGCCCACACATTAGTTTGGTTGTTATATCTCTTCTATCTCTGTATCTATTATTCCCAGGGTGAGCATATTTTAATTAATGATGAGAGAATCTACTAGAAATGGCAATCTCCAGCATGCGAGGGGGTGATTATCTTATCACTGAAAATGTTTCTAGGAGCTGGGGTTGTGGCTCAGCAGTAGAGTGCTTGCCTACGTGTGCAAGGCCCTGGTTTCGATCCTCAGCACCACATAAAAATAAATACCATAAAGGTATTGTGTCAACTACAACTAAGAAATAAATATTAGAAAAGAAAAGAAAATGTTTCTAGACATATCAACCAAATGCAATGCATTGGATATTGATTTTTGGCAAATAAAATGACACTTTTGGAGGCAGTCTTGGAAAACTGAACATGATCTGTATGTTAAAGAGATGTTAATCTTGGGGTTGTCATTTATTGGTCCTGTGGTTACAATATGTCACAATGCTGTATGCCATTGAGGAGAGTATAAATGATTTCCCATAGCCATTTATCCCTTCCTGCTCTTCTTCACTATGGAGGCCCAACTTTTAGTCAATCATCTACCATTTATCTAAACATTCATTTGCAGCTAGTTGTGAACTGACTGCAATCGAGCTTGTGATATACAAATAGAAATGCTGTGTAGAGTTTTTGATAACCATCTGAAAGGCTTAAGTACTTTTTCTTCCTGCTTCCATCCTGATGCTAGGAACATGGACATGTTGTCTGGAATCTGTGCCCATATTAGATTATAAGAAAGAGGACAAGAGTTCAGTGATGGCAAGAAGAATCTAGATGGAGCCTGAATCGCTGGGAATCATCAAGTTGCTGATTAAGTCTGTGACTATCTCTGGACTTGAGTTTATAGGTTTACTATGTTGATACTATTATGAACATTTTAATGTATTTGCTTTACCACAACCTACCATCTATCAATCCTCCAACAAAAAATAAATATCAACAAATATTGAATTAATTAATTTTATACATCCTGAAGTGTTTAGTAGGAAGCTTACTGATCAGAAATGAGAGATAAGGAGATCAGAATCACGGAGCCATTCTGATGCTTAAAATATCTGCATTAAATACTTTCACCTCATGAAGTATGCTATGTGGAATTAGAGAAAAAATAGTTTCAACACACCTTGGTAGAACACAATAGAGAATATCAGGATATATGACAACCAGACACTCTTCTTTCCTACTCCCTTTGAAATCCCCATAGAAATGGAGGGTCTATTATAAAGTTAGGGGAATATATAAGAGCTCTGGAAACTTGGTCCAGATTTATGAATCCTTAACTTTTCAGCCATGTGAAAACACAGCTAAAAGGTATTGTGTATGAAATAGAGAACTAGCCTCACCAGATACTGAATTTGCTGGTGCCTTGGACTTCCTGACCTCTACAACTGTCAATAATAAATTTCTGTTTATAAACCACTTTGTCTAGGTCTATGTTAAAGCAGTCTGTATGGACTAAGGCATCATGCAGATTCATCATGATTATAACTTTAGAGAAGGATAGATACATATATGTACATATATATAGAATAACTAATATTAGACATGATAGTGTAGTGATTCAGAGCATAGGCTTTGGAACGCAGGCTTTTAGTGTAATGTACTTCACATAGATTCAGAACCCAGCTCAGCTTCTTTCTATGTGATGTTAGGGTTCAGTTTCCTCATGTGTAAAATAGGGATAATTTTACTCACTTCACTATGATCATAGAAAGATAATGAACAAATATAGGTAAAGACAGAATCTTTTTTTAAAATTTTATTTATTTATTTATTTATTTTTTTCATCTTCCATACATTTGATTCATGTGAGTTATGCTTTTCCATTTTTACCCCAAATACAAATTGCAGAATCACATCAGTTATACATTCACAATGTTTACATAATGCCATATTAGTGACTGTTGTATTCTGCTGACTTTCCTATCCCCTACTATCCCCCCTCCCCTCCCCTCCCATCTTCCCTCTCTACCTCATCTGCTGTTGTTCAAGTCTCTCCCTCCCCCCCTTTCCCCTCACAACCTCATATATGTGATTTCGTATAACGATGTGGTTTTCCTTCCGTTTCCATGCAATTTCCCTTCCCTCTCCCTTTCCCTCCCTTCATTCGTCTCAGCTTAATGTTAATCTTTTTCTCATGCTCTTTCCCCTTTTCAGTTCTTAGTTGCTCTCCTTAAATCAAAGAAGACATTTGGCATTTGTTTTTTAAGGATTGGCTAGCTTCACTTAGCATAATCTGCTCTAATGCCATCCATTTCCCTGCAAATTCCATGATTTTGTCATTTTTTAGTGCTGCATAATACTCCATTGTGTATAGATGCCACATTTTTTTTTTATCCATTCATCTATTGAAGGGCATCTAGGTTGGTTCCACAATCTAGCTATTGTGAATTGTGCTGCTATGATCATTGATGTGGCAGTATCCCTATAGTATGCTCTTTTAAGGTCCTCAGGGAATAGTCCGAGGAGGGCGATAGCTGGGTCGAATGGTGGTTCCATTCCCAGCTTTCCCAGGAGTCTCCATACTGCTTTCCATACTGGCCGCACCAATTTGCAGTCCCACCAGCAATGTACAAGAGTACCCTTTTCCCCACATCCTCACCAGCACTTATTGTTATTTGACTTCCTAATGGCTGCCAGTCTTACTGGAGTGAGATGGTATCTTAGGGTGGTTTTGATTTGCATTTCTCTGACTGCTAGAGATGGTGAGCATTTTTTCATGTACTTATTGATTGATTGTATGTCCTCTTCTGAGAAGTGTCTGTTCAGGTCCTTGGCCCATTTGTTGATTGGGTTATTTGTTATCTTATTGTTTAATTTTTTGAGTTCTTTGTATATTCTGGAAGTTAGGGCTCTATCTGAAGTGTGGGGAGTAAAGATTTGTTCCCAGGATGTAGGTTCCCTATTTACTTCTCTTATTGTTTCTCTTGCTGAGAAAAAACTTTTTAGTTTAAGTAAGTCCCATTTGTTTATTCTTGTTATTAACTCTTGGGCTATGGGTGTCCTATTAAGGAATTTGGAGCCTGACCCCACAATATGTAGATCGGAGCCAATTTTTTCTTCTATCAGGTGCAGGGTCTCTGATTTGATATCAAGCTCCTTGATCCATTTTGAGTTAACTTTTGTGCATGGCGAGAGAAAGGGATTCAGTTTCATTTTGTTGCATATGGATTTCCAATTTTCCCAGCACCATTTAAGACAGAATCTTTGACAAAGGCGCCAAAAATATACATTGGAGAAAGGACAGCCTTTTTAACAAATGGTGCTAGGAAAACTGGATAGCAATATGTAGAAGAATGACACTAGATTACTTGCTCTCACCCTGCACAAAAATCAATTCAACGTGAATCAAAGGCCTAGGAATTAGACCAGAAACTTTGCAACTGCTATAAGAGAATGTAGGTTGACACATTAAAATATAGGTGCATCAACTTCCTCAGTAAGACTACTAAAACTCAGGAAATGAAACCAAGAATTAATAAGTGGGATAGCAACAAAATAAAAAACATTTGCACAATAAAATAAACAATGGTATGAAAAGAGAATTAAAATCAACTTTTAAGGTACCATAGTGAATGAAGCAATGTGATATGAGTACTGAATTACAGCTCACGAAGAATACACATTGTATTTTAAAAAAATGATCATATGAGACAACATTTATATTATAAAATAAGAAAAGCAGCATACAGTCTAGCAACTTAGGGTATGTCACTCAAATCTTTTCAATCATAACTTTTCCCATGAAAAGAATGTTTATGAAAATTTAAAGTTAACAGAGAGATATTTATAATCCTGTCACTTGTATGATATCATCATGAAAAGTTCAGAAGGGAAATGCTCTAAAATTTTTTACCTAATAGGCACTTCCTGATGTTCAGATTCAATTACAAATCACTTCTTCCCTCATGTTCTATCTTTTTAAATAAGAAAGTATATACTGTGGGTTTAAATACTGGTTTAACTGTTTACTTTCTAAAAGATCTTAGCAAATTATTTAAAATTTATGATTTCAATTAAGTTTAAATTATGTGATTACTTGTATGTAAAAGAGAAGTGACAATAGTAATTTCCTCCTAGGACTATTAAAAGAATCAAATGAATTAATGTAAGCAACTCACTTAGAAGAGTGACTGACGCATTAATAAACCTTGAAAAATATTAACGTGAAAATAATAAGTGCACACTCATACATTTTTATGAAGTGGTAAGCAGATTCTAAAATGAGTCCTAGTGATTCCTGCCCCCTTATGTTCATACCCTTGTGTAATTCCAGTCGTTTAGCCTGATTTGGATCAAGAGGCTTTCTTATTAATAGCCTATGTATGTAAAAGGTAATAGGATGTCATTTCTGAGATAAAGTTATGAAAGATGGTGACTTCTCTTTTGCTTAAATTCTCTCTTTGGTTCTTCTTTCACTCTGAGAAAGTAAGCTGCCCATATGGTGAACTGACTTACTGAGAAGGTCATATAGCAAAGAATTGTGGGTATCCTCTGACTGACAGGCAATGAAGCCCTGAGACTCCCACAGGCCAACATCCAGTAAGGAACTGAATTTTTCCAATAACAAAATTGGAAGAGGACTTCATTATTTAAGCCCTGAGATGATTGCTGCCTTTTCTGACACTAATTGGTGCTGTGAGAGACCATGAGCTAGAGAACCCACCCAAGTTGCACCTGGATTCCTGATCCACAGAAACTACAACACAATGTTATTTTAATTTACTAAGTTTTGAATAATTTTATGCAATATATAACTAATACGTATTTTGGTATCAGATATGTGGTATGGTAATGTAATAAATAGCTAAAAATATTAAAGTTGCTTTGGGATATGGGACAAAGCTGAAAAATTTTTGAGGAAAATGATAAAGAAAGCCTAAATTGACTTGAACAAACTGTTAGTAGAAATCTGGATCTTGAGGATACTATCTGTGAGAACTGAAAGGTGAGACTGGGTATATAAAGATTGAAAGTAGGGTTTTGAAGTGATATTTGTTCTCCCATGTTCATAATAACATTATTCACAATAGCTAAAACATGGAAGCAACCCAAATATCCATCAACAGATGAGTGGATAAGGAAAATGTGGTATATACATACAATAAAACATTAGCCTTAAAAAGAAATAATTGTGACATGCTACAGCATGGATGCACTTGAGGACGTTATGCTAAATGAAAAAAGCCAACCACAAAAAGAAAATGTTTGCAATTCCACTCAGATGAGGTGTTTAGAATAAACAGAATCATAGAGACCAAAAGTAGAATAGTGGCTCTCATGGATTGTGTGAAGGGGAGAATGAGGTCAAATGAGTACAGAGTTTCAGGTCACAAGATGAAAAGCGTCATGGACATGGATGGTGGTGATGGTTGCACAGGGTGATGAATGTATTTAATATCACTGAGTGTGAACATAAAAATGGCTAAGAAAGTAATTTTATGTTATATGTATTTTACCACAATTTTCTAAAAAAGAAAGAGAAATGGGAGGAAAGAGCATCTTTGTTATATATCAGTAGACTGTTGTCATTTTTGTAGTTCAGTCCCTTTAGTGCGAATTGAATCAAGAAGTTTGCTTATAAATTAATAGCCCATGAAAAAGGTAATAGGGCTGGGCACAGGAGCTCACTCCTACAACTCAAGAGACTCAGGAGGCTGAGGCAGAGGCTCACAAGTTCAAAGCCAACTCTAGCAACTCAGTGAGACCCTGTCTCAAAATAAAAAATAAAAAGGGCTGGGAATGTGACTCAGTTCAGTGGTTAAGTACATCCCTGGGTTCAATCCCCAGTAGCAAAAAAAAAAAAAAAAAAAGTAACAGGATGTTATTTTTGAGATTAGGTTATGAAAGATTGTGACTTTTCTCTTGCTTGAACTCTGACTTTTTTTTAACTTTTTAACTCTTATAAAGTAAGCTTGCATATGGTCATCTTCCCTGTTAAGAGGGCCACAGAGCAAAGAATTGTGGGTATCCTCTAATCATTAGGCAATGAACACGTAAGGACCCCCCTCCCCACCCCAGAACAACAGCCTATAAGGAACTGAATTCTGTCAACAACCAGACATCAAGAATCTAGGTGCAACTTAGCTGGGTCCTCTGGATCAGTATCTCTTATACGATTCATTCAAGGTGTCAGAAGAGGATTTAATCATATCAAGACTTGAATAGGGTAGCGCTTTCTTCCAAGGAGAAAATGTGCTTAATAACTTGGTAATGTAGCTAAAGAAATTTATTTTATTCCTCCCTCCCTTCCATAGGGATTGAACCCAGGAGTACTTTATCACTGAGCTGCATCCCTAATCTTTTTAAATTTTTCAAATTTAGGTTTTTGCTAAGTTCTAAGGATGGCCCAGAACTTGTAATCCTCCTGATTTAGGCTTCTGAGTCTCTAGGATTACAAGTATGGGCCATCATGCCTGCACTAAATAGATGTCTTTTTCCTTTTTTTTAGTACTGGGGATTAAATCCAGGGTGCTAAACCACTGAGCCACATTCCCAATCATTTTATTTTTTATTTTGAGACAGGGTCTCAGTAAATTGTTGAGGGCCTTGCTAAATTGCTGAGGCTGGCTGTGAACTTGGGATCCTCTTCTGCCTAAGCTTCCTAAACTGTTGAGATTATAGGTGTGTGCCACTGTACCTGCTGTGTCTAAGGAATTTCTAAGAAGAGTTTTTGAAAGTTTTGGCTGGTTTTCTCTGGCTGCTTATAAAAATTCAAGAGTAGAAAAGTAAATTGAGGGAAGAACTGTTAAATAAGAAGGAGCCAGGACTTGATGGTTTTGAGAATTCTCATCTTCTCCAGATAACAACAACAACAACAACAACACAAAGGTAAAATTAAGAAGTGTCTCTGAGTACTGCCAACAATAGGTAGTCTAGGAGAAAGGCAAGTGATTGTCTAACATTTTGTTAAGACCTCAGAAAGAGTGAAGGACCAGGTTATGATATTGTTCATTCAACAAAGGCTTTTTTTTTTAAGAGATCAAGGATGTATCTCATAGATATTCTTGAACAATAAGTCCTTAGAAAGCTTTGAATGTTCTCTTAGCTTTTTCAGCAGAAACCCAAGGTAGATTTGAGCTATCTAGAAGAACTTTATGGGAGTGGCATTTGTCCAATGTTGTGAACTTCAGAGAACTTCATAGAAGTCTCATAAAGTTTTGGGTTTTTTTTTTTTTTTTAGAAAATCCTATCAATGAACACTGGCTGACTTGGACTGAAAGGAACAGAGGCAGAAAAATAAAATAAAATAAAATAAAATAAAATGAAGGCTTTGGCTTCTAAATGATACTGGCAGGGAGAGGACTGAGAAAATTATTCAGGAACAAACAGGTCCTATCTTTCATGACAAAGGAAGGGTGACTCAGAGGGTGTGGGACCAAGAGCCTGGAGAGCAGAACAGAGATACAGCAAATTATCCCCTGACTCCTTTGTTCCCCATTCTTTGATCAGGAATATTTATAGAAATCACCCTGTACCTGGACCAAGGCTGTATGTTGAATGCATGGCAGGTGGATAACCACCATCTCCTCAGTTTCCCAGATGCATTAATGGAGAGGAGTTGTACCCAAGCCTCAGGGATACCTGGGCCTAATTTAGGTGAGAAGAGTGGATTTATGGCACCCATACTCACTGTCCTGCTAGCTGTTCTCTTTTATATCCTCATTTACTTAAGCAGTTATTGTGTACCCATTGTTTACCAATCATTGAGTTACATGAGTATATTCAAACCTAAATAAGGTATGGTTCCTTGCCTTAAGTCTGGTGGGAAAGACAGAGAGGTAAACCCAGGATACCTTCATAGTGAAGTAAGTACTATACAGTGATATACCCAGGATTCAATGGGAAAAGAATAAGATTTAAATTAGGGAAGCCAGATAAAAAGTCCTGATAAGGGGATACCTGAGGTACTAAATCTTAAAGGTCAGGTAGAAGTTATTTGGCTTGAATTATTTGAAATTGTCATTTTTGTAGTTCACAAATGATTGATTATTAATCATGTAATATGCTTCAATCTAATAGCTATGTGAGGAGTATTCTAAACAGAGGATTTCCAGTAATATATGATAGATTGAGCAAAAAGAGGTTAGTCAATGATCCATTTTTACATCCCACTAAAATGACATTAATTTTTTTTTTTAAAGGCAAAAACTCAGAGAGCAAAGATACTAAGAGGAAACAGAAGCTAGTTAATGAAAGGACAAATGGTTGCTTAGTGGACCAAAGTGGAATCCTTTTTGAAAGTGAAGGGAATCCTGGAAGAGGAACGATTTATTCTGCACAACCTCAACAATAGATGAGAAAAGGAATTGCATCAAGACACATCATCATGACATTTCAAAACACTAGGTCCTCGAGTAGATCTGTAAACCTTCCAGAGAGAAAACAATGGGTCCTATGCCAATTATCAGCAGTTAGGATCAGATCAATTTTTGTTCATTCTAACACTGGAAGAAAGGAAGAACAATATCTTTAAACTCACAAGGAAAGTAATTCTATTCTATAGTTTGATACCCAGACAATTGATCAAACACAAAGGTATAATTAAGCCAATTTCAGATATCAACATCTCAAAAAATTTCCCATCAGTTTTTAGGAAGTTACCCAGGATGTGCTCTTATAAAAGGAGGGTGTGATCAGTGGGTTCCACATGAACAGAGGGCCTAGAATGAGAGGTGTGAAGAACCAGTCCAGAGTAGACTGATGACTGAGGCATCAGAATAGGAATATCCAGTGAAAAAGTGAAGTTGATTGTCAGATATGTTAGAAATTATTGAATGGAGAATGTTCACTATTTTTAGGGAGTTTGGGGGTAAATAAATGATAGGTTTATAGAAAAGCAAGAAAGTGAATTAAAAATGACACAATGATTAACTTAAGAGAAATTTTCAAAGTAGCTGCAGAGTAATATTTACAATAGGAACAAAATATCGAGTTAACCAAATGTCTTAACTAATTAGGAGGATTAGGAAACTGAAATATGTAAGACAGCTAAATCCTTATCTTAAATAGTTGGAAGTCAATAAATAATATAAAAACCTGAAAAATGACAAGAACTAATAATGCAAGCTTTTTATTAAAGATAGGGCTCCAAACAAGACATAATAGAAAATAAGTTTTGGTTGTTTCTGGGAAGTAGAAATCAGAGATAAGAAGGATGAGAAAAGAAACTCCTTTTTAAAAAAATATAAGTTTGGGCTGGGGAAGTGGCTCAAGCGGTGGCGCGCTTGCCTGGCATGTGTGCGGTCCGGGTTCGATCCTCAGCACCACATACAAAACAGGGATGTTGTGTCTGCCGAAAACTAAAAAATAAATATTGAAGTTCTCTCTCTCTCTCTCTCTCTCTCTCTCTCTCTTTAAAAAAAATATATATAAGTTTTGTTGTTGTTGTAGTGCTTGATGGTGCACGCCTATAACCCCAGCAATTTGGGATGCTGAGGTAGGAGGATCGCAAGTTCAAAACCAGCCTCAGCAACTTAGTGAGGACTAGAGCAACTTAGCAAGACCCTGTTTCAAAGTACAAAATAAGATGAACTGGAGATGGGGTTCAGTGGTTAAACTCCTTTGGGTTCAATCCGTGGTACCAAAATAAATAAGCAAATAGAAAATCTAAGTCTTAAAGAAGTATTTCATCTTTCTAAACCATTAATATTTTAAAATTTAAAAATAAAGGTTATCCCAATTAGAAGAGGTTTGCTTAAAACATGCTAACTCCTCCAGAAAACTATATCTCAGCTGTAATTGAGATCATATGAAGGAGAGTTATAGGAAATAACAAAATCAAGGGTCCTATCATGTAGGACTATAAACTGAGATAAGCACTTTGAACTTTGTCTTAAAAATAGGAAAACGTTGCCAAAAGATCTTAAGTAGGAGAGTGACACAGTCACGGTTGTTTTAGAAAGGCCAGTCATCAAGGATGAATGAGAGCAAAATGATCCAACTACCCTCATGCTCCTAATAAACCACGAGCAGTTCCTGGAAGAGGTGATGTGCTTAGGACAGGGATATCCGTGTCCTCTGAAGGTGACTGTTCAGAGGCTGGATGGGTGGGCTAGTCCTTTAGAAAATACCCATATTGGAATTGAGTTTGTCTCTTACAGGAATTTATATTCTCCCTTCAGTAAAAAGGTCAGTTTCTGGTGTTCTTACATGAGATGGGTTTATTGTTAGTTCTTAAAATATAATCTCTACCCTGAGATATAAGCCAAACTCACTGGCATAATTAGTTGTGATTTGAAAGATGAATTTGTGAGGCTCAGACAGGCAGTATCTCTTGTCTTCTCACAGTCAGCATGGTAACAAGTGATGTGGCAGTTATAGTAGAAATGGAAGAACAGGTACAGATATGAGAAACTGAGGAGGCTGATTCTATAAGACCTGATGACTGGCTGGCTTCAGGAAGGCAGTGTTATCCTGAGATCTGGAATAAACTTTTATCAGGAATAACAGATGGAGTACTCAGCTGCCAGCAGTAAAATCAGGGTCCATCTTAAACCAATAGGAATTCACTAAAAAGGGTCTTGCTAAATCCATAGCAAGGTATAGAATGAAAACTGGAGGACAGAAGCCAGAAAATTGTGTAAGTACAAAGAGTGGGATGTACAAGAGTCTTGTCTCAAGAAGAGTGGCAGAAGACTACTGCTACAGGACTATGCCAACATTCATGGTCGCCCTCTCTTTTACCACCCCAGGTGCTCTTAGTAAACCCTAGATTTCTTTCATATTTATGTCTCCTCTCAGATTCACAGATCTGGGCAAGAGTGTTCAATTGTCTAATCATGGATCATATACAGGAGTTGTAGGACTGGGAACTAAGAGGATTTTCTACTTCACACTCCACTATGGAGGAGAAGGGCACTCTGGTATACATCAGGGCTACATACAGTGAGGGTGTTGTGGGAGACTGCTCTTTGACCCAGAGACCCCTGCCTGATGCCCAGGGATTGAGGTAAAACAGGGAACCAGGATTGTAGTTAACAAGGAGTTTGGGTATCTAGTAGACAGGGCTCTCTGTCTTTAACCAGAACCTCTGACTAACTCCTGTGACTTAGATCCTTTGTCTGAGTTGGGGCCTTTGTTTTGAGTTTCTGGTCCCAGCTTATCTTCTTGACTTGCCTCCTTGCCTATCTATTCTTGGCCTGAACATTCCTCTCTGTATGTGATTTCTCATTCTCCTGGCTAAAAGTATCCACTAGTCTGGCTTCTCTGTCCACATTCCTTTCAGACTGCCTACATCATTATCGCCCAAATGTCTGAGAATATCATTCTCTCTTTATACTATATGACTATCCCCTTTCTCACTTAATATTGTAGAACAATTTCCCATGGAACAATAAATTTGTTCATTCTCTTTTTCTTTTTTTTATTAGTTGCTCAAGACAATACAATAATCTTGACATATCATACACATTTTCAGGACTTACATATTTATACTCAACTTCAAAAAGCCACAAAGACATAGGCATATTCAATAGTTTATTAAAGGACTTTACTTCTAACTGAATGTTTGGAAGCAACAAAAAGTTGTTTGTTTGAACATATTTTAGGGCAGGCATGGTGGCACATACCTATAATCCCAGTGACTCGGAAAACTGAGGCAGGAGGATCACAAGTTCAAAGCCAGCCTCAGAAACTTAGCAAGGCCCTAAGTAACTTGGCAAGACCCTGTCTCAAAGTAAAACATAAAAAGAGCTGGGGATGTGGCTCAGTGGTTAAGTGTCCCTGGGTTCAATCCATGATTACCTCCCCTGCAAATAAACATATAATTAACTACATATTTATCCAATGTGCCTAGGTCATTCAATAAAGATATGATTTGATTTCTAATACTACAAAGTTCAGATGGATATTGGGTGGCTGAGGGAATAATTTTACTTTCTCTTAGGTAAGTGGTCTTTTAGAGATAATTTCCCATTTTAATATGGTTAGTATATTTCTTCAGTTCCGATGATAGGGTACAAAATGCTGTATCTGTGCCACCCTTTCACTCAAGTCATTAAACCATTCTTCCATGAGCTCAGCATTATAGAACTCATTTTCAGATAAAGATGTAGAGACAAAATGTTCCAGTTTTGGAGGGTTAAACCAAGGTTGAATAGCCCAAATGCAAAGCTATTGTATAGTCACTAAATCAGAGCCATACAATCTTTGAAGGCAACCAAAAAATTCTTTTTCAATTTTTAGAAAGAACTTGAAAAAAATGTCTTTTATCAAAATTTGTAAATGCCTTGTACAGTCAAGGATGGAATTATTACTGCTCTGCCACTTCTAACAAAAATACCACTTCCCTTTGTCTCTTGTGAACAAAAAGATAAGAGTGCACTCAATAATGGCCCTGCACAAGTAAGATCAGTGAGAAGAGATCCTGCTCACTGGCGGCAAAGCCTTGAAAGAGGTGAGCTGTCTTAGTGGGAGCCGTGGGAATTGATTCACTGGGAACAATGGTATTCTTAAGACAACAGCTTCAAAATTAAAAATGGAAAAATGGGCAAGAGTAACACATAACTGAAATTTTAGTAATAACAATTAAAATAAGAACCCACTTGTAGCAATGAAAATCAACAGGAGTAGCAGATGACATATACTTTACTTATAAATGTATATACACATAATTCTGTAAGAACATAGTATGTTAGAAATCCATAAATCTACAAAGAAATTAAATAAGCAATTTGATAAGTATGGAGTTAGCATCTATGATAGGTAGTATGACAAAATGAACAGGGCCAGGCCCATTCTGGGACTGTACCACACACTTTTTTTTTTTTTTTTAAATCTATGAGAGTTGCCATAGATAAAGTTTATTCCAAGCTTTTTTCTTTTCTGGGCTCCAGCTTCACGTGACACACTTTTAGTCTCTATACCTTTTATTTTAGGCTTTTTACTCTATGTGAAATGTCACTTCCCTTTATATTTGCAGACATGAACTTTATGTAATCTTCAAAACCCAGCAGCTTTTTCTTTGTTCACCCAATAAAAATGAAGTCCTCCTCTCTTGCTGTTTGCTATCACAGCTTTTACTACATTTTGCCTGATGTCATAGTTACTTCCCAGTGCGACCAGGAGCAGCTTATGAGTAGGGACTGTGTTTTATTAATTTATGTTTCCGTTTAGTTTTTTAAAAAATATTTACTTATTAGTGGTAGTTGGACACAATACCTTTATTTTATTTATTTACTTTTATGTGGTGCTGAGGATTGAACTCAGTGCCTCACTCATGCTAGGCGAGCGCTCTACCACTGAGCCACAACCCCAGCCCTCCTTCAGTTTTTTAAATAGTAGTCTACTCATGCTTGGACAGGATCTCCAAGGTCATCAATTTCAGATGAAACTATGAGTGTGATGAGAGAACTATTATTATACCCATGAGTGGGGTCTGCCTTTATTCTCTATTCCCTATGGACATGCCCTCAGCTGCCTCAAGTGGGGAGGTCAGATTGGCTACCTACACAATAATGGGGGAAAATGGCAGAGAAGGTAAGCTGGACGTCTTCAAACTCTTGGGCATAATAACTTCAAAACACTGGAAGAAATAGAAAAGCTAAAGGTTAGAAGAAATAGAGAAGGAGTAGCTACGGCTGTGTAGGACTGCCCTGTGCAAAACTATTGAAAAACCAGTCACATCATTTAACAGGTTTTAAAACCATATATTCTTATTATATCAAATTGTCTTATTTACAATCCTGGCCTCTGTCATTCCAGGAAACATTTTCCAAAAGAGGCACAATTCACCCTTGTACTTTTGTAGTATTAGGAAGACTTCATTTTGTAACAATCTCATAGGTTGAAACTCAGAAAAAGATTCTGAGACTATTTTTTCATTGAGAAAAGCATCAATACTTGCTCCATGGTGTGATTTCTAGAGACCTCCAAAAGTCTTCTCATGTCTTTGATCAATTTTTAAATTTTTATCCAATAATAATAAAAAATAATAATATTCAATATTTTAAGATAGAGCTTTACGTTTAACATTATTTTTCTGTTAATTTGAAAGTGCTTTGCTTTGGGGCTGGGGATGTAGCTCAAGCGGTAGCGTGCTCACCTGGCATGCGTGCGGCCCGGGTTCGATCCTCAGCACCACATACAAACAAAGATGTTGTGTCCGCCGAAAACTAAAAAATAAATATTAAAAAAAATTCTTTCTTTAAAAAAAAAGAAAGTGCTTTGAAATGAAATGGAACAAAGTACATGAATTCTTTCATTGAGAACACTTAATTTAGTTCAGAAAATCTGTTTTCTTCATTCCTTCCTTCTTCCCTCCATCTTCCCTCCCTCCCTCCCTCCCTCCCTTCCTTCTCAATTTTGTGATGCTGAGGATGGATAGAAATATCCATCCACTCAGGATAGAAATAAAGAGTTGAAGATGCTCAAGTACAGGATAAGGGAAGACATTTTTTTTCAAACTGTGCTAAGAACAAAGGGAAGAGGAAGGTGAATTAGAAGCCGTGAGAGATGCAGAGAGGTTCAAATATGTTGCCCGAGGTTTGGCTACTATGTGGGCCTCCCTATTTAATCTTTAAAAATTTACACTTCACATTTTTGGCACAGGCAAAATTCAACATGTGTCTTCTACTCTGAACTTTAAGTAAATAAGTGCTTGGAAACAATGTAATTTTTTAAACTACTTTCATATGTTCTAATCAAATGGATGTGTTTTCAAGTATTTACTTACTCAAAGTTTATATGTGACTATAACTGAACTATCTGTGAAAACTCTTTCTAGGCCAGTAAAACTTTGAAGATAAGATCATATAGTTATGTATCACCAAAATGGAATTCCGTTTCAACCAAGAAAACCAGAAAATATTGAAAACGGGAAAAATGGTTGGAAATAAGACTATGAATTGTTAAGTAGAAATATCGGATAATGAGCACTGAGTGTAGAATATCAGAAATTTATACTACTTTAGTAACTGGGATTAACTTGGCTTCTGAACATCTGGTTTAAGTCAAGCATTAACAACAAGCTGCCTGTGATGCAGGTCAACCCAGTGTCATAATGCCTGACTGTGGTGGGAAGAAGGGACATGTGCTGTTTGTATAGCCTCTCTCTGGGGAACCACCTGGAACATTCTCTTAAGCACCACTTCAGAGCCTCTCAGCCTCACCTGCCTCTGGTTCTCGTTCTGCCTGGCCGCCAGCTGACCTCCCATGGAGCCATCCGACAGTGTCCTGTTTCCACTTGTACCATGCACCTCTTGACCTCCCTCCTTCAGTTACATGTCACAAACGAAATTTCCTTTTGTACTAATCTAGGAAAGTGTTAATATTTGGAACTAAGAGTACCTACTAGCACAGAGGAGGAGATGCAGATTGTCAATTCCACTAAAAATGTCATCTTAGTCCTCCCCCAAATCCCAGAGTTGGTTTTATTTATTCCATTTTCTAGATAAAGAAACTGAGAATGAACAGAAGTAATTAGCCCAACGTCACCTGGTTTTTAAATGACAGAACTAGAATTTGAACTAGATATAACTCTTAACTCAGTATTTTTCCTGTCTGTTGCCTCTCAAATATTGATAAGATAAATATCTGAAATTGAATGCATGGGTTTTCTTGAAAAAGCAATGAGCCCATTTAACAACATTCAACTGTATAAAGAGCAAAGATAACTCAGTAGAAACAAAAACCAATTGTGTAATAGGAGGAAGAATGGAGAAGATGCCAAAACGGAGCTGGGAGCAGTTTCAACCCAGCTTCTGTCAGTGATTAGCTGTGTGGCCTCAGGCAAGTTCCTTAAAGCCACAGAATTCAGATGAGGAAGAGGTTGCAGATTGCACCTTGTTCAATATACTCACTTGCACCCTGGGAGGCTGGCACCCAAAGAATTTCAGTTGAAATTTGGTCAACATTGTGCAAATGGTGATAGTGTCCCTTGGAGGTATGAGTTGCAGAGTTGTTTAATTTGTGCCTTCAAACCTCTCTATACCCACATTCTGCTCTTGCACTCTTTACTTCTGCTACTCTCAGACTCCAATTGTGCAATGCTGAACCATAGGGGAAATTTTTTCCTGATTCCATCGGATAAGCATCAATTTGTGTTTTCATTCTTCAAAATGAGTTAAGGTAGAATGAGATCCTTTTAGATACATTAACTCCTTAAGTTCCAAGTTTCCAATTCTGCAAATGTTTCAATGAAATTGATGCAGGTGCATTAGGATAGATTGGAAATCACAATCTAGAGTTTATTATATAATTATCATTAATATTACCACTAATCATCCACCCATTACTTTTCTCAAAAGAATAGAACTATAAAACCAAATATTATGCAAAATCACCATAAATAGTGTATTTGTTGTTCCATTTAAGTTTTTTAGGCCATCCATACATGAGATGATGGGACAGCAAACACTATCGAGTCTCCCTGTGTGTCCCATGCTTTCTATATGTATATGTACATGGCACATGCTGTGGATCTTCCCTCTCGGTTTCTATGAGGCAGTGCTTTTATCATACCCACTTTACAGATTAGAAAGCTGAGATACAAATAGGTTAAGGGATGTGCCTAAGATGGAATAGCTGGCAAGCAGTGAAAAGGTTGGGGTTTTCTTTTGACTGTGCCAGAGTGGGGCTTAGCATTTTTAGGCTCAATTTTTATCTATGAAACAGGATGCAACACAATTTTATGATTTCCTGCCTCTTGGCAATGGGTTCATTCCCTGAGGATTTGAATTGTCTCCATTTATTTTTGAACCCTACTTTTTAGATATCCCTCTTGACACTTTTTTTTGTGTGTTTGTGGTGCTGGGGATTGAACCCAGAGCCTTGTGCATGTGAGGCAAGCACTCTACCAACTGAGCTATATCCCCAGCCCCTTCTCTTGACACTTTTGTAATGAGTATACTCCCAGTGGGCAAAAGAATGATGGAGACACTACAGAGTTGATTCCCAAACTCCCTTTATTCCATGAGATACAGTCAAGAAAGCATTTGTTTCTGTAGATGAAATCACAGGTTTCATTAACTTTTTAAGTATGAAAAGTTAGACAGAATTGATTTGTCATTTTGTGTTTTATATTTGAAATCTTGACATCATTGGTTTCTAACCTTTTGGAATGGTGTGAAGGGTCAGGGTAAAGATCTCAAATAGACCCAAACTACAGGGAGCCAAGAATGTCTTTGAGTAGGGAACTGTTTCATTAATATGTATTTTTTGGCACTAATTTAGATTTACTCCGAAAATCATATTCTGTTAAGAGCTCTAGGTTTGGAGTTGTGTGCCGCAGTCTGGCTGGGCACAATTCAGGAGCCACTTGTCAAAAGAAACTAACTTTATTTTTAGAACCACACACGCCAAACAAAACAGCTCCTCAGGAAAAAACCCTCAGAGCCCAACTGCCACCACCGGCTTCCCACAAGCCACACACCCCAACCCAGCCTCTTCCTCCCACCATCCTCCTGCTCTTGAGGCCGATTGGCTGGGTTGCATGGGCGTCAAAAAAGCCCCCCCCCCCCCATGAGCAGCTCCGTGGTCTGAAAGGGCAGGGAAACAGCCCAATGAGCATCACCGCAGAGGAGCCAATCAGCTAGATGTTGCTAGATGTTGCTGGGGCCGCTGTGAGCCAATCATCAGCTGGTAGTCTGAAAGTTTGCTGGAGCCCCTTCGGCTGTGGCTCTCAACATCTCCCCCTCTCTGTTTAAACAACAAGCATGTGGCTTAGGGACCTGCCTGCCTTAGGTTGCCCAATAGTAATTGGATCTTACCCGTCACTGACTACCGGTCCAGTATACAGCCACACCTGTGTGGAGGTCTTTGTACCAGCGGGGGGGGGGTGAGGTTCTTTGCCTCACCTCTGTTGGCCCCCAAATTTTAGCTGAACGATCATGACAAGCAGAAGGGAGGAAGATACACCAAGCCAATTGACGGCTCCTTTTGGAAAAATTGTACCACCGATGACATCATCAGCAAAAATACTCCAACACTACCACAAGTCGCTGCACTAACAGATAGTTCACAATGCATATAGGTGAGTTCACAATGCATACAAGTGATACATAGTCCAGGTAAGTTCTGTAAGCAGTTCAGTGATGGCTATTGCAGAAGTTGTAGATTGGTTTTATCTTTGTCTTCATGCACTGGGATGAAGATAGGAATTCTGGCAATAATGGCTAAAGAAAAAATTATGTAACATTCCAGAAGGCACTAAAAGAAAGCAATTTTCTTAACAATTTACATTGTCTTCAGCAGCACTGGGATGAAGATAGGAATTCTGGCAATAATGGCTAAAGAAAAAATTATGTAACATAATTGTGTGTTTTCTTCTTTGTTTTCTACACTAAGAAATAGGATCAAGTGACCAAAAGAACTCTGGAGCAGGAAGCCTGCACCATTTTGGTCTGGGCTTTACTATAATATATCCTGGTTTTTATAGGACCATGGAAGACTGTTAATCAACCTGAATTACTCTTTTTTCATCCGGAATATTAGGGAATTTGGTTGGATATGATTTCTACTGTGTTCTGAGAATCCATGGTCCCATTATGTTTTCTTCACCTAAGATTAAATGTATTTTAATTTCTAATTAGAAAAGTTAATAAGGGAAGGAAACACTTCTCAGGACAAGGGAGAGCCCAAGTCCCAAAATAAGAATGTGTTTGAAGGTCACATATCACCAAGCACATTGAATATGTTGACTTTCAGTATTCTGTCCCATACAAGGGTTACAGTAAAAAAGATCCTTATCTTGAACCAACAGTGCTAGCAGATCACTTAACTCTTGTTGAAACATAAATAAAAAATTCCCTTCTGGTTGATTAGAGAGTCTTGTTACCATAGTCTCAATAACAGAGAACAATATTATTATCTCATGCAAATTCCTCCATGGTAAAGAGAGGACACTGTGGTTTAATTTTCTATAGGGACCTAGAATCAATAGTCTTTGGCAACTAGAAGTAGAGTTTTAATAATTATTGCTGATCACCAACCAAACACATAGTGATCAAATCTTAAGATTCATATTTTCTGTTAGTTTCTCAAACAATAAATAAGTTAGAAATGTAATTTCCGGCCACATCTCATCCAAGACCATTTTGTTCTTGTTTTAATAACCAGTTCACAGAGAACAGACACAGCTTTCCCCCAAAGGCATAAATATACTGGGTGTAAAAGTATAATGGCCCAGAATGTTAATTTAATAGTCTCATAGTTCTTTAAGGAATATTGCTTACTCTGTCATAAAATACTAGTTATGACACCTTTCTTCAAAGCAAGAAAGGATGCAATGAGGAAATGATAGGGAACCCATGACTACCATATTTGCAGGGTTAATCCAGCCAAAATGTCATTCAAAGAATAAAGGCAAAAGGACATTTTAGGCATATGAGAACTCACAAATGAATGTTCCCAAGGGTGCTTCTTACAAAATCTCCAGTAAGAGGACAAACTTCAGCTAATTAAGCGATAGCTGGAAAAAGCACCAGCAAAGCAGTTGTTTTTCCTACTGTTGGGGCTGCTAAAGGAAGTTCATGAGGATTAATGACTGTCCTGAGCTGCATCTAACCACTACATACCGTCTGTCTTCTGTCACTCTGGCGACCACAGGGGTAGCATCTGCGCTGTTGCAACATTCCTGGTAGCTTATACTTGTCATAGTAAATTCTCTTTTGGCATAGAACAAGAAAATAGTACCATGCCACAAAACCAGAGGATGGAAAGATTGGTCAATGCAATTCATCCAGTGTTCTATATGACCTTTAGTTTTGGGTGAGCATTTGAATGAAGCAATTGCTAAAGTCCTTTTCAGTGGTAATTCTTGATGATTTTATGGCATTTTGGCATGGCATAAAACACTCAAGTCTTGGACTGATTGTCACTATTTCATCTTCAAAACTGCCATGAGTAATGAAGCTAATCTGGCAAAACGAAGCTTTAAAACAGGGTCCATGTCACAACTTGCAAGAAAAAGAACACACTGAAAAATTTCAGCCAGTTAAGCTTCCCAGTCCATGAAATAGAATCACATTATAATAGTTGACCCTGCATGGAACACTCTTGACCTGAGAATTCTGCAAGTCATTGGAAACCCTTCCAATGTTTTGGGTCAACATGAGGAGAGGCCTTATGATTCTCATCCTGTAAAGACCTTAGAGACCACTCACTGTAATTCTTTTATTTTTTCCAGAAGATACTGAGGCAGAAGAAATTTAGATTTGATTAAAATCTCAGAGGAAGCAATTTGCTGAGCTAAAACTACATCAAATTCCTTTCTTCCAAGGGTTGTTTCAGATATCCCCCATTTTCTCTAGTCTCACGAGCATACCAATTTTCTTTATAGGCTTTTCAAGCGGATGGGTTTAAAGAGGTTTCTATCTCACAGAAAAAATAGAAACAATAAGATGAAAACTCTCAACTACCAACTCTGAATCTTTACTCTGCCTGCTCTTCTGGCTAAAGGGAGGACGCAGCCTCCCTTTTTGCCAAAGCTGAAGCTCAGTTGTAGAGTGCTTGCCTTGTATGTATGTGTGAAGTCCTAGGTTCAATACCTAGTACTGCTAAATAAGTAAATAAATTGAAGTAAACATGACTAAATGTTAGAATTTGTTGATTCTGGTGGTGGGCATAGATAGGAACTTATGATTTTTAATCTCTGTATCTTTTTCATCCACATTTTCTTTTTCTAAAGACAAAAGAAGTATGTTACAGTCTCAGTCAAGATCAGAGATCATAAATGCAAAATAACCTCCATCTATGTACACTACACACAAAGTCATTGCTTCCCTCTAATTTTCACATTGAGTGTGAATGAAGTTTTGTGTTCAGCTGATGAGATTAATGGGGAAAAAAAAGAAAGAAAAAAATTGGAGAGATTGTTCTGTTTACATTTGAGTAGGGGACTTCCAAATTCCACGTTAGCAACTGTGAAATGATTTATTTATAGGTGGCCCAAAAAGCTGGAAGTAATCATTTGGAATTTTTAAAAGCTTTCCATCAATTTTACTAAAAACAAAAATATTATGAATGCTTACAAAAGACAAAGAATGTCAACATTCATCTACTCATTGGATTCTCCATATCTGCTGGCAACTAGTTAGAGTACAAGACAGAATCAATTAGAAGACAGGTTAAATTTTTATTTTCTACTATTATTTCTGGTTTCACAAAGAAAATCACAGCTATTCTAAAAAATATAAATAAAAAACCTTTGCTTTCTCAGAGATCCCCCTTTTCCACTGGTGAATTTATAACTCCTCTTTTCTCCTTCCTAATTTCCTTGAAATGGAAAAACTGTCCTCCCTCCCTACCTATCCAAAGCCAATCTCATCCCCAGTGCTGGGGACCTCCCTACTTGCTTCTTTTTTGGAACTTTATGTCATGTCTTATTTCTTTTAACTTCTTCCATTCTAGTGTTTAAATTTGTTTCTATTTTTTGTCTCCTCTCAAAACCAAACAAACAAAACCCCTCCTTCATGGCTCTCACATCCATCTCCTTTTACCATCACGACCAAATTCCTTAAGTTTGAGGGCAGCTTCAGCAATTTAGCAAGGCCCTAAGCAACTCAGTGAGACCCTTTCTCAAAATAAATAAAAAAAGGGCTGGTGATGTAGCTCAGTAGTAAAGTGCCCCTGGGTTAAATCCCCACTACCAAAAACAAAACAAAACAAAAAATCCAAAAAAACCTCAAACCAAAACCAACACTGCCCCACCTCCATAACCTATAAAGAAGGCCAGCTTTGCCCATTTCTCACCATTATTCTAAGATAGCTCTGGAGTCTGCTAGTTCTACCCACCTCTGGTCTCATCTTTCTATTCCGGGTCAGTAGCATGAACGTTGAACTTGTCACAGATACAATTGGGTAAGGTATTCTATTTCATTGTGAGGAACTATATTGGAGCAGCAAAGAAAGAGTTCTCTGGACATGTCATACTCCATACTGAGTAAGATTTTGGGTCAGTTTCATTGAGTGACCATGAACAAGTCATGGTTTTTTCCATTTGTCTTTTCAGATCATTTGCCATCCTTCTTTGCCCTTCTCTGTGCCTAGGAGGCTTGTTTCCACCAAATACAGCAACGGGGATATCATTCCCTCTAGTCACTGGATGCTTTAGACGATAGGAAGAACTGGCAGGAGATCTGAGAAAAGGATGCTGGTCCCCAATCTGTCCCTGCCAGGCCATGATTTTGGCAGTGGATATTCTCCCCTGGCTCCACTCTTGCTGGTCCCCTTCTTGGCTTCTTTTATCATTGCCCACCCTTGTATAAAGGAATTATTCATTAAGCACTTTATTTAAACCCTTTGAGGGAGTCATTTTTTTTCCCTGCAAGAGAATCCTATTGACAAATTGACAATCACCTATGCAAGCCTTGCTTTTCCCCATCTGACATGGGGATGATAAAAGAACCAACTTCAATGAGTAGGAAGGAGGATTGAAAAATGCTGGTAAAGTACTTAACACACAGTACTAGGTAGTCAGTAAATATTCCTTTGTATTATTTTTATCATTTTGCTTCTCAACTATAGACAAATTGAAATGACTTCAGGCCACTTTTATATGAGATCTAATTTGAAACAGTTATTAGCAGATTACAAAACCCAAGTCCTACTTCCTGTGCTTTTCACTGCAGATGACCTTTACTTTCCCTCGTCCTGGGCTGCTTCCTCAAAGCCTGCCATGATTGGCTCTCTTTCATTTGGTGTATCTGTGACTTCCTCAGGGCTTCCCTCAGTGAAGACTATCTTTTCCAACCTGAAAGCATGAGGCCATTTTGTAACTTCTCCAAACAAATCTGATGATGAAAGATTCAGAATTTTGTGGTAACAGCTGCAAGGATTTGAAGTTTTAGGAAGATGAGTGGGAATCCTAAAAACTGACTCTGAAACTCTTTCACCCAAATAGCCCTTAGAAATTTGTTTCTCTAATACTACATTTCAGCAAGTACGTAAGATGAGAATCACCAGGAAGATGGATAGTCATCAAAAAAGGAAAAATGAATAGGATTAAGTAACAACTGTTTTTTTTTGTTCTCCTACTCTGTATATAATATTTTTTAAAAGTTAAAAAAAATAGCTCTAGAGAAATGGATCATACTCTTAATCTCAAACTGCCATAAAATAATCAAGTGGAGTAGGGTGGCCTTGGTCCAAAAAGGCATTTTAAAAACACTAATAATAAACAGATTCCAAGTGACATAATCAATCACCATTGTGGCTGTCATTTTGTGTCCATTCAAACATACTGCAGTAATTAGATTTAAATACTCTACAAGTTGGAGCCTTTAGAGGCCTTCTCTGATGATTTCACTGTAATCAAAACAGATAACATGAATTTGGCTCTTGCCATAAAATCATGAACTCCTTCATGACAACTTTTGGACTTCTGAAATATTACTGATTTTTCAGATTAGTCTAATTAAATTACTTCCCAGTTTTTTTTTTATTTTAAAATTTTATTTCTCCTTTTTTCTTTTCTTTTTGTGCTGGGGATTGAACCCAGGCCCTTGTGCAAATTGAACCCAGCCCTCTCCTCATTTGTATCGTATGTATTTAACCCAGGGGCACTACATATGTGCATTACAGTTGTACATAATGATGGGATTTGTTGTTACATATTTGTCCGTGCATACAATATGACAATATAATTTGGCCAGTATCACTCCCTAACACTTTCCCCTCCCTCCTTACCTCCCATCCCTTAGTCCCTTTCCTCTTCAGATCTCCCTTTGATTTCCATGAGACCCACTCCTACCTTTCTTTTCCTTTTTCCTCTCTAGCTTGCGCATATAAGAGAAAATATATTTACCTTGACCTTCTGAGTTAGACTTATTTTGCTTCACATAATGGTCTCTAATTTCATCCATTTTCCTGCAAAGGACATAATTTCATTTTTCTTCATGGCTTATTAAAACGTCATTGTGTATACTTAGCACATTTTATCTCAAAAATAGTTTTTGAGGAATAGGCAAGGGGAATTTGTTGGGCACTGCTGTGTGCCAGGAGTTGGGCCAGGTGATTTCACATTCTCTTTTAAAGCCCCACAAAATAGTACAATTATTCTATTTTATAATTAAGGAAATTGAGATTTAGAGCATTTCAATAACAGAGCAAAGACCATTGACAATGTTGAATGGCAGAGCTGGTATTTCATATTTCTCTGGGTCACGCCCATCACAGTGACTGGCATAGGGACTGATCTTAAATCTATAAAATTTTATATCAGAAATGAATAAGATAATTCTGCCCTTAAGAGCTTTATCTCTCCTTCAAGACAGGAACCAATGAAATGCTTCCAAGTTTGTAAAATATGGTTGTGATATGTTTTTCTTCCACCCATATTCTCGCAATGCTGTCTCTTAAATTCTGTATTGAAAAAACAAAATGAAGATTCATTAGATGGTTTCCCTCCTGATAGCCTCTAGTCTATGCTGCTTTATTCCAAAAATCATCTTGAACTAATTCCTATTATCCTTCATAAACATAATTTAGCTCCCCACCTCCCTCAATAGATTCATACCATATGAGCTGGGGATGTAGGTCAGTGGTTGAGTGCTTACAGGGCATGAACTAGGCCTCAGGCTTTGGGGTTCATCTCAAGTACTATTTAAAAAAAAAAAGGAAGCATCAGCTGACCTGACTTCACAGAGAGATCTGAAGCTGGGAGGGCTCTTCAAAGTTGTCTGACCTGGGAGAAATGGCCAGGTCATAATGGCCCTGCGCTGACAAGTTATTTTCAGATTCAGTCTGTCTCCAGGAACAGGAATAACCTTGTAAGGTGGCTCTTTCTATCTGGAGATAATTTTTGGAGAGGGTCAACCACTAAGGAGTATCTCTCAGTTTGAGGGAATAAAGCTTCAGGTCATAGAAGGGATCTGAGCAGTACATCAAAACACCCTCTTCAGTCCATCCCTTGCTCTATTCAAAGTCACTTCATTTAAATTCTGAAGACATAACTCTAGAATTATGGTAAGGCTCTTTTCCTGAGGTCAACTTATAAAAAAAAGAAAAGTCAGAGGGATGAACTGAGTGTTAATTGAGGGAGGGCTATTGGTGCAATAGCAGTGGATAACACAGGGGCCTGGGACACCCATCATGCAGTGTCCTCCATCCTCCCAGCTGTACTCATGCCTGATCTTGGACATGCAGCTTCTGTCTTAATGATGGATTGCTACTGAGCTTGCTGGATTTTAAGATCTATGTGTCTGACAGACCTAACTAATGATGGCAGCTCTGGCTACATGATAACTTATGACTCTATTGCTACCAGAGTCATGTGGCATTCTATAATTTTTTTTTAAAGCATAATTTTCCACTGAAGATGACATGGTCTGGATCCTTTTCCTTAAAGGTCTGCATTACAATCTCCTATTAAGGCTTGCCAAAATTCTACACAGTGTCTTTTTCCACCACAGAATCTCAAATACCTTAAGATCTGTTGGGTCAGATGAACAAGAAGCAGGACTGTAAAGGTCGGGCGAGCATCAGAGGAAGAGACCACCAAGAGACTGTCTCATGCAACAGCAAAGGGTTTATTGGGGGTCCAGCATGCTGGGGCTCAGAGCTCACTTGAATAGAGCAAAGAACCCTGAGAACAGCTTAAGCAGAGCTTATATACTTTCCTTGGAGAGGGCAGGGAGGGAAGTTACATTCTGCAGTTTGGCAGTTGGGGACAGCACATTCTGGGAACAAGATTAGCAAACAGTTCTTAAGATTTCAATAGTGTTTTGTTAAGCATATAGAAAAATGGAGTGACAAGTACCTATTTTATTAACCTTTCATTTTTCACTTCTTCTTCTGGCTACTTTTAATCATAAAAGTGATCATTGGGGGGTGTCACATTCTATGTCTGCTAGTGGGGTATATTGTTGTCTGATTACCATAAGTTTAACTTGTCCAATTTGAGCTTGGAGAAAGGAAACTACATGGTTGAGCAAACAAGGTCCTACAGTTAGCAATAATATGAGGATTATTAATGGACCGGCCAGGGCTGATAAAAGCGTAGTTAACCAGGGGGACTGTGTGAACCAAGATTTATATCACCCTTTTTGGGTCTCTCTCTCTTGTTGACGCTCTTCAAGGCGTCTTTTTAATTTATTCATAGATTCTTTTATAACTCCAGTATGGTCGGCATAAAAACAACATTCTTCCCTCAATGCAGCACAAAGGCTTTCTTCTCTCATGAAGGGGAGGTCTAACCCTCGCCTGTTCTGTAAAACAACTTCAGAGAGAGAGGTTAAAGATTCCTGCAAAGCTGTGATGGAGGTTTCTAATATCTTTAAGTTTTGGTCTATTGTTGCTTCTAATTGGGTCATTTGTTGTGTCCCATGGACCAGGGCAGTGGTTCCTATGCCCACCCCTGCAGCAACTCCTATTCCTAATAGGATGGCTAAAGTGAGGGATACAGGTTCCTAGCGAAACCGGGTTGTATGTCCCCCTATTTGATCTTCAAATGAACCTGCGTCATGATAGAGCACTCTGGGAAACATCTGCACCATTACATAATTAATTACATCTGTTGGCCATTTTATGAAAACATAAACAATGTTTAAGTATATAGAATTATACTGTTGTAGGGACGGACAAGGCAAGGCACCTAAGATAGCACCGAAGGCAGGGAAACAGTCCTATTTGGTTGCAACCGGATTCAGAGGGCATTGTTTCTGTTGTAATCAATTAATCCCCTGAACCCCAAGTTTAGGTAGTTTCAGAATTTTGTATCCAACATGTTATGGGAGGGGCTCAGAAGTTCACAGTCTGCAGAAGTTTATAAAAAGCAGTTTTTGTTTATGTTTTTTCCTCTGTTCTGGGCAAGTTAACTTTTCAAGGACACCTGGGAGGGGGAGAACTTTCCCCTTGCCAGCTGTTCCCATGGAGCCCAGTTGGTAACTTCCTTATCTTAGAAATGTAGCCATCTCTATGAAGCCAAGCTCAAGGTCAGAGACCTTGTTCATATATTTTGTGAAAAACTAGTAAGGGGGTGTCTAGCTTAGGAGTGCTAATTTTTTCAGCCAGTGGCCAAGTAGAACAGGACAATGCGAAAAGAGAAAGTTTATCTACACTGAACTCTTTTATAGGGATTCTTTTGCTGAAAGTCCTAAAGTCAGCCATGGTGAAGACTTCTGGAGAAGGTCAGTTAAGACTTTTCTGTGGGCCTGGTACAGAGGGGGAAGACAGGGAAGGCGGGGCTGAGAGCAGCTCTGTGGATAATGGGAAAGGGGTTTGGCATTTTCCTAGCAACAAAAATTTGAGTAGTAGAACAGGTAGAGCAGAGGGGAAGACGGGAGTGAGTATCCCAAAAAGCCTGTGAGGGACTTTAAATTCTTAGTAACCTGTTTTCAGTGATGACAAAGCAACTTTAAAGGCCATTTTCATTACATCTTGGATAGGGGTCTGAGGGCTCTCCTCAGCTGGTTTGAGCTTTGGGTTAGCTGGTAAGAGGACCTGGTGGGACCTGGTGTGGGCACTGACAGGAGAAGAGAGGAGTGAGTGGGTGGAGGGATACCTCAGTACCTGCTACCTCAGCAAGGGGGCAATGGTTTGAGAACCGGCGGAGGTTTGGGGTTTTGATCTAGTAATTGGAGGGGAGAAATCAGGTTGCTGAGGTGGAAGTGCAGCAGAGAGTCTGGAGCAGAAGGCTGAGGGTGAGGATCTATTGGAGAAGCATAGTTTAGGATGTGAGCGAAGGAGGGAAAAGGCCTCCACATAGGGGAATCTCTTTTTACCCTTTTGAGCACTTGCAGAAGTTAAGAAGGTCACGCAGAATTTGAGGATCTAGAGACCCCTCTGGGGGCCATCGGTTTTGGTTATCTAATTGGTAATATGGCCAATGCTGTGTACTGAATTTGATGAGGAGTTTGGGTTCCATTAGGCAGCCCCTGTACGCTCACATCCCCATGACTTACAGAAGAAGTCGGCTATTTTCCCACACAGCCGTGACTGTTTGCGGCTTCGATTGTCCGCCGGGCAAACATAGTAATCCAGGCTAGCCAACCTAAATCTGGCTTGCGTGTCTCTACATCCATAATGTTTGTTTCCATTATCTATGGTATGGAAGGGATTTAATGGAATTTTAGTGGGATCCTCTTCATCAGGGATATCCCAATAGGAAAGACCTATAGCCAGTTGACAAATGTCTGGGTGGAGAGATGGCCACCAGGTCCCTAAGGGGGCTGTATGCGACATAGACCATACTTCCTGTCCAGTAGGATTTGTGATCCGCTATTGCTGCTGAACGGGCTGATGAGGGTTAGGACTACTGGTGGTCAAAGGGAGAGTCCATAGCCCTATCCACATGGCGAATACACAATTTGAGAGGGTTACCAGTCTTTTCCAATTTCCAGCCAGAGTCTGGACAGGGCGCAGGCTTGAGATGAGAGGCATGGATCCAGGAAGTGATTCCGTCTACCTTTACCGCTGTAGGTGTTATAAGTAGCACCTGGTATGGTCCTTTCCAGCGGGGTTCCAGGGATGACACCTGATGTCGTCTTACGTAGATGAAGTCTCCCACTTGAAATCGGTGTGGAGTCCCTTCGTCCCCAGGTTGGTAGGCAGTGGCCAGCTGCTTCCACAGGTATCGCTGGGTTCTTTCAAGAGCTTTAAGTCTGTCAAGCAAGGGGGTGTGAAAGGAACCGTTAGGTCTTAGAGTTGGGGTTAGGTCCCTTACTGGAGGAGGGGCACCATAGAGAATTTCATAGGGGGTGAGGTTACACAAAGAAACAGAGGGAGTATTTCTTGCATGAAACAGTGCATAAGGCAGGAGCATAGTCCAATCTTTTATGCCGGTCTCTAAGCTTAATTTCGTTAAGGTCTCTTTAATGGTTCTATTTATTCTTTCTACCTGTCCTGAGCTCTGGGGTCTATAAGCACAATGTAACTTCCAATTAATCCCCAGGGTCCTGGTTAACCCCTGACTTACCTGGGCCACGAACGCTGGTCCATTATCAGACCCTATTACCTTAGGCAGGCCGTATCTTGGAAAAATATCTTCCAGGATCTTTTTGACCACCATTTGCGCCGTTTCTTTTTTTGTGGGGAAGGCTTCAATCCATCCTGAAAATGTATCTACAAAGATTAGGAGATATTTAAGTCCATACCTTGCTGGCTTAATTTCAGTAAAGTCCACTTCCCAGAATTGTCCTGGTCTTGTTCCTCGTAGGTGCTTTTCTGCAGGAAGCTTGGAAGGGTAAGCATTAACCAATTGACAGACCCGACAGGCTTTTGTTACCCATTCAGCTATTTCCTTTCGTTGTGAGTCGGTTAGTGGAAAACTCTGTTCTTGATCCTTCAGGAATGCCTGCAGTTTCTTTGAACCAAGGTGAATGAGTTGATGTACATTTTTAGCGTAGTGTAGGGCTTTCTGAAATTGCAGGCTGGGCTCAGTGAAGTCGAGGAGTTCAGTGTCAGTGTCCTTAGATGTTAAGTTGTCGGGGTGCTCCGACGTAGTTAAATCTCCTAACTTATGTTCCCCCGGTGTGGAAAGTGTTAACATGGTTACTCTGTTTAGGGCTGCCAATTTAGCCTCTTCATCCGCCCTCTTGTTCCCGACCGCTACGGGATCGTTTCCTTTCTGGTGTCCTGGATAGAGCACTATAGCTAATTCTCTAGGGCTTTGCACTGCTGAGAGGAGGCGGAGGATCTCATCTCTGTTTTTTATTTATTTTCCCGCCGAGGTTAATAGTCCCCTTTGCTGGTAGATAGCCCCATGTATATGAGCAGTAGCAAAGGCATAGCGGCTATCTGTGTATATGGTGGCCTTTTTGCTTGCTGCTAGCTCTAATGCCTTCGTGAGGGCGATCAGCTCTGCCTTTTGAGCCGATGTTCCCTCCGGGAGGCTAGAGGACCAGATGACTTTAGTTCTGCTAACTATTGCTGCCCCAGCCCACCGCTTACTGTCCTGGAGGAAGCTGCTGCCATCAGTGAACCATATGACCTCAGGGTGGGGCAGTGGCTGATCCTTTAAATCCCGTCGTACACTGGTTTCTTCTGCCAGTATATGTTGACAGTCATGAGTGACGGGTCCTGGTGATTGTTCAGGTAGTAGTGTAGCCGGGTTAAGCTGGGCGAGGGGGTCCCAGCGTTATTCTGTCCTTGTCAAGCAACAGGCTCTGATAGTGTGTTATTCTAGAGTTTGATAGCCATCTGTCTGGTGGTTGGCGGATGATGCTCTCTAGGGCATGGGGGGGGGCTATAATGGTTAGCTTCTGCCCCAGCGTTAACTTATCAGCATCCTTGATTTGTAGGGCCGCCGCTGCTATAGCTTTTAGGCAATGGGGCCATCCACCAGCCATTGGGTCCAGCTTTTTAGACAAGTAGGCTACAGGCCTTTTCCAGGGTCCTAGAGTCTGAGTGAGCACTCCTCATGCTATTCCTTTCATTTCCTCAATGTTGAGAGAGTAAAGGGTTTTTATACATCCGGGAGTGCTAAGGCCGGAGCAGATAGCAGCGCCCTTTTGATGTTATCAAAAGCTTGCTGGTGCTCAGGGGTCCATTGGAATTGGGCATCTCCCTTCAACAGCGGGTATAAAGGAGCAGCTAAGGACGCAAACCCAGGTATCCATAACCTGCAAAAGCCACCAGTCCCAAGAAACTCTCTGAGTTGCCTCCTGTTAGATGGGGGTGGTATCTGCACAACAGTTTGTTTTCTGGGCTCAGTGAGCCATCATTTACCGCCCCTAAAGGAATAGCCCAGGAAGATTACTTCTTGCTGGCAAATTTGGGCCTTTTTGGCAGAAGCTCTATACCCGAGTTGAGCAAGCTTGGATAGTAGTGCTTGGGTCCCAGACTCACAGTTTTCCTTGGTGTCAGCTGCCAGTAGCAGGTCATCCACATATTGAAGCAGGGTGACTTCGGGGTGCGTAGTTCTGAAGTTGTTGAGATCTCTGTGGAGGGCTTCATCAAAGAGTGGGGGAGTTTTTGAACCCCTGTGGGAGTCTAGTCCAAGTTAGTTGACCAGACGTTCCGGTTTCTGGGTCTACCCACTCGAAAGCAAACAGCAACTGACTATCTTTATGCAGAGGCAAGCAAAAGAAAGCATCTTTTAAGTTCAGAACAGTATACCATTTTTGTTCAGGGTTCAGAGTGCTGAGCAGATTGTACAGATTAGGTACTGTGGGGTGAATGTCCTGCACCCTGTTGTTGATCTCTCTTAGGTCTTGTATGGGTCGATAGTCCCCGGTTCCTGGCTTTTTTACTGGTAGCAGGGGAGTGTTCCAGGCCGATTGACAGGGCCTTAGGACCCCTAAGGCCAGATAATCCTGAATATGGAGCCTTATCCCATCTTTAGTTTCTTTGCTCAGAGGATATTGTTTGACATTAATTGGGGAGGCTGAGGTTTTTAACTCACTGTTATTGGAGGTTGTTTCACGGCTAGGTTTAACCCATCAGTTTCTGCCCGGCATCTGGGTAATCTGTTATCCATTTCTGGGGTAACTTGCCTGTTTGATCAGCCTTGGGGGCTGTGAAGAGTTGATGTTCATCTTCTACTGACATAGTTAAAGCCATGACTATAGGAGTTTTTACTGAAGGATTTAGAAATTCCATTTGGGGGCCTTCAGGGTTAAAAGTTATTTTGGCCGGGAGCTTGGTGAGCAGATCTTTGCCCATCAATGGGGCCAGGCATTCTGGGATTACTAGAAAGGAGTGATGGATTTTTCCTTTCCCCAGGTCCATGGTCCTCTTAGTTGTCCAAGCCCAATATTTACTGCTGTTAGCCCCTTGAATTAGAGACCTTTTATTTGATAGAGGGCCCAATGGGGCCTTATGGACTGAGTATATTGCCCCTGTATCCACTTCAAAGTTTACTGGGGTTCCCTCCACTTCAAAAGTTACCCTGAGCTCGGGGAGGGGATCCGAGCCCCGACTTTCTTAGTCATCCTCCAGAGTCAGAATGGCTGGCTGGCGTGGCTCTCTTTCTAGGGCACTCTTTGACCCAGTGTCCTTTTTCTTTACAGTAGGCGCATTGATCTGAGGCTAGGGGTGGCCTTTGGCGTGGGCCCAGGTATCCCTTCCTGTCTCCCTGTTTCTTAATTTCTGGCCTTTTATTTGTTGTGACCAGAACCTTAGTCAATGCCTTAGTCTGTTTTTTTGCTTCTTTCATCCTCCCTTTGCTCCCTTTCTTTCTCCCTCCTTTGTTCCTTCTCTTTCTCAGTTTCTCTCTTATAGTATACCTTCTCGGCTTCTCTGACTAAATCTCTCAAAGTCATATCCATCTAAGCATTGTAACTTTCTTTTAATATCCAGGGCAGCTTGCCCAATAAAGGCCATCGTGACAGATGCCTTTTGATCCTCTGCCTGAGGATCAAAAGGAGTATATCTCCTATATGCTTTCATAATTCTCTCTAGAAACATAGAGGGAGATTCATCAGGCCCTTGAATAATCTCTCTTACCTTGGCCAAATTAGTTGGCTGCCTAGTGGCCGTTCGGAGACCCGCTATTAGAGCCCAGCGATAAGTGGACAGATGCTCCCTACCTTTAAAGGTGTTGGGGTCCCAGTTGGGTCGGTTCAAGGGGAAGTCAGCTTCGATTATGTTGGGAAGTTGTGTTGGTTGCCCATCTGGTCTGAGGATATTTTTTCTAACTTCCAGGAGGATTCTCTCCCGTTCCTCTGTCATAAAGAGAGTGCCTAGGACTTGTTGGCAGTCATCCCAAGTAGGCTGGTGTGAAAACATCAATGACTCAATTAGACCTGTGAGCCGGGTGGGGTCCTCGGAAAAAGGGGGATTGTTATTTTTCCAGTTATATAGGTCTGAAGAGGAGAAAGGCCAATACTGGTAGGCTTGCATTTCTCCTCCATGGCCATCGTCTATCATTGGCCCATAAGGACCGAGGGGGAGTATCATGGGGGCTTCAGGGTTTTTAATCATTTGCCGCTGGCAAGTTCCTTTAGCTGGGCCAGCTTCCTCCAGGGGAGGAGGGGCTGTGTGTGCCACGGGGAAGTCATCTGGAGGGTGCTGGGCTGGCTTAGCCTCCTCCAATGGTGGAGAGGCTGAGTCAGCAGCAGGGAAATCACTTAGAGGGTGTTGGGGGTTGGGGGACGAGGGCAGGGGATAAGGAGGGGGAGGAGAGTCCAGTAGAGTCAAATCTTGAGAGTCAGGGAGAACAGAGGGTTAAGGAGGAGGAGGAGCAGAGGGTTTGAGAGATAGAATTGTGGGGGAAGGAATAGGAGTGGGGGCAGGGATAAGGAAAGGCTTCACCCATGGAGGAGGAGATTCGCAAAGGTCCTGAAGGTTAAGATATATGGCTGTTGATCTGGATGGCTATGTGGCCCCAGCTGAAAGACAATAGCTCTGATTTTTCAAATTAGTGGGAAGCAGAAAGATCCTCCTGGGGGCCATCCGACTCCAAAGGTGGGCCATTCTGAGGCACAGAGAGTCTGCCAGGTCCGGCGTTTTACTGAAAAAGAAAGATTCTGAGCCCTTAAGCGGACTTCGGTCCAGTGATCAAGGGTCAGGGACAGAGGCTTTGAAGTGCTCTGTCCCATAATGAAAGATACACAAACAGTGAAAGCAACGACATACAACACTGACAAGACAAGACAATAAAGACAGGCAATGGACGTCCAACATTGAGACCAGGACTGAGTAGCCGGCAAAACCCGATGGGCTGGCAATACCGAATCTGAAACAAAATATCACTGAGTCGAGGAGACTATTGTTCCTCGATTTCCCGAGTCCTCTGGGGCGTCCCCCAGGGATGTGGCCTGTGGCTCTGTGACACATCTGTCAGCCACCACCGGAGAGAGCTCACGCTCTTCATCAACAGCCATTTTGCCAGCCCTAACCTGAAACCTGAAACCAGAAAGCAGAAACCAGAAAGTAGAAACCAGAAAGAGGCGCCTTACTTACCCCGAGAGGAGCCTGTTGGGGTCTTTCGTCCGCCGGTGCCGGATCTCGCTGGGGCCTCCAAATGTAAAGGTCGGGCGAGCGTTGGAGGAAGAGACCACCAAGAGACTGTCTCATGCAACAGCAAAGGGTTTATTGGGGGTTCAGCATGCCGGGGCTCAGAGCTCACTTGAATAGAGCAAAGAGCCCTGAGAACAGCTTAAGCAGAGCTTATATACTTTCCTTGGAGAGGGCAGGGAGGGAAGTTACATTCTGCAGTTTGGCAGTTGGGGACAGCACATTCTGGGAACAAGATTAGCAAACAGTTCTTAAGATTTCAATAGTGTTTTGTTAAACATACAGAAAAACGGAGTGACAAGTACCTATTTTATTAACCTTTCAGGGCAACTTGCAATGTTTTGGTGTCTGTTGTTAAACAGACTCATGCTCAGCTGACATCCTTTCATTCACCAAATGTACTGATCAGAACAGTATTTCCAGGCAGAAATATGCTTTCTCCAGAAAACTTAGAGACCCACTTGGCATTGTGGTTCCTTCTGTAGGAACTAGAGAATGCAATAATTTCATCAACAGGGCTGACTCCTGAATCTTCATACCTTTTATTTTAATCTCTGGGGAGTATGCAGAACATACTTGCCAGTTATTGCTCATAGAGTCAGATTAGCATGATGTCAATATAGTGGCTCATGTGAAATTTTAAAGGAATGTCAAATTATGTCTGGGCACAACAAAGTAAACCTAGTCCCAGGGAAACACTATAAATACAGTATTTATAGTATACTCTAGTCAGTCCCAAGTAAATGCAAATTGTTTCCTATATATCTTTTTGATGGGATTGGAAAAGAACATACTTATCAGATTAGTAACTACATACCGTATGGGTGAGAATTTGTTAATCTGCTTTATCAGATTCTGTACTTGGCAAAAGATGTAGCGCAAATACTTGGTTAAGCTTGTAGTAGGTTATTTTCAGGATCCCTCTGCATTCTGTAAGAAGCCAGATTGGTGAATTAAATGAAGATATGGGGACCAACACTACGGCTTTCTTTAGGTCTGGTGTGATTATTTGCTGTTTTCACCTCTATGTAGTACATTTTTTTAAATTTACTGGTTTGGGGAGGGGAAGCAGATTCAGAAGATTCTACTTGGTCTTTTATGTTATCATAATTCTTATCATGCAGGCCAAGGAACCAGTGTGGGGATTTTGCCAAATCCCAAGTGTGTACATTTCAATATACATTTAGTGATTGGGAAAATAACCACTGCTATGAACTCTATGGACTCACTGGGAGCCAGATCTGGGCTCCGATGATGTTTCGCTCCCCTGAGTTTTAGTGTCAGGTCAGTCCTTATATGCAACAGTTCTCAAAATATGTGGGTACAGTTTCATGAATTAATTACCGCTAGCTATGATTGAACTAGATTCTGGATGAATTATTTTCAGATGCATTCTTTTGATTTTATAGGGTATTTTCTCCTGGGGAACTGGCATTATTGTTGGTGATTATGGGACCAAAATTGGCCTCACATCCAAAAACTGGGCATGAGATCATAGTGTTTTATTGGATGGCTGACAGTGACAGTAGTCTCTTTATTATTTCGGTTGTGTAGTTTGAGCAATATCTCTGCTTGTAGCCCATCTATCTTGCCTTATGGATGATATGTTCTATTGACCATTTTCCTGGCTCCTCTGATTCAGCTTCTCCCCCCTAGCTGCCATGTGGTCCTTGTTGCTCTTTGTAACTCTGCTCTCCTTGCTTGGGGTAGTTAATTCTGCAGACTCACTTCTGTTATTTCCAGAGCATATAATCCCCATTTTTTTTTAAACCAGGGAGCACAATTCTGTCATAACCTCTCATACCAAGGTCCCTGATCTATAGAGGAGAGCATCTCAGCGGTATTAGAGGCTATCTCAGAGCATTCCCTAGTTTTGACAAATTGAATATCCTCTAGGCATTCTCACTGAACATAATTGTGTGGTGGATTTTCCTGTATTATTTCTACTCTAACTTGCCTACTTTTAAGACCCTTTGTATCCCTTCTTTCACTATGTGCCACAGAAGAATTTCTACTTCATTTAGAAGCTTGGAGAGTGACGGCAGCAACACTGCAGAACAGGTGGCTCCTGACTCACCCTCCACTGATGGAGATGCTGGATAATGCATCTGTTCATGGGTCAGTTCCATCTGAGAGAAAGTCGTAAGTGAGTTGAGAGCTCCTGTGCAACCCACAATGGAGAGAATATCCATATAGGATAGGCAGAAAGGCAGAAGCACACTCAGGCACAGACACCACCTGGACACTGCACCACATCTTAGGGAAGGAATCCTCCAAAGCTGGTTTCTCTTTGAGGGGAGAAGGTGTGGCCTGCACATATAGCATCCTAACTGTAAGGTTTTCCGTGGTGTGGCTCTTCACCAATTTTGGCATTGTTGCCCAAAGCTTGATCCTTGTTCTCACTGCCAATCCAATAATAAGGACATGATTTTAAGAAAAAGGAAAAAAGAAGATTTTGCTTTGCTACCAAGGGAGAAACACAAGAGACTCCTGTCCCAAAGACTGTGATTCTGCCCATCGGCAGGAACGGGGTCTTTTAAAGAGGTGACTCAAAGGCGACATTTCATGTTCTCTTTCTGGTGTTATAATTGACTTGTTAATTTGGGAGGTAGTCATTTCTGAGATCTAATGCCATCCCCAAAGTCTGGATTACGTCATTCCTATGGTGGGTGTGTACTTAGGGACAGAAACTCTGCCTAGGATGGGGAAGAATGGTAACCCTGTTTCCCTTGAGATTAGGGAGGAGTGGAGAGATTAGTGAGGAGGAGGAGGAGGAGGAGGAGGAGGAGGAGGAGGAGGAGGAGGAGGAGGAGGAGGAGGAGGGTGGGGGGGTAAGAGAAAGAAACATGTCCATTTTAAGAATAGTTTCAGTGGCCAAGCAGCAAGGGCTATTCAAAGCATAAAGTGGACCACTGTATAGCATTGGGGGTGGTTGGGCACATGCCTCTTTCTACAACAGGAAAAAAATATGAGCTAACAAGTGCTTTCAGAAGCTTAATTCCTTGCACTGAAGGCAGAAAAAGAGCTAAAACTCACAGGTCTATTTCTCTATTTTTTTTTAAATTTTTTTTTTTTTTAGCTGTAGATGGACACATTGTTTATTTATTTTTATGTGGTGCTGAGGATTGAACCCAGCACCTTGCATGTGCGAGGCAGGTGCTCCACCGCTGAGCCACAACCCTAGCCCCCCATTTCTCTCTTGAAAGAATTTGTGAGCATACCCTACCAACCGCATCTGGGAAATAACTGGGCCAGCCAACAGTAGACCTCTGGCCGCTTGAGTGAGCACTCAACACTCCCAAGTCTTCTCCCTGGGCTCCCCACAGTAATGACTTCAAGTCTACCAACTCCTCCCGAAAGGAGCTTATCTACCCCCAAACACTTCAACTTTTATAGTCCCCACACAGGGGCTGTGCATATTCCTGGCCATCAGAACAGAGGAACTGGGTATGTGTGAGTCTCCCTAGAGCACAGAACAAAGAGGTAGGTTTAAAATGGGTGTACAACCAAGTCTAGGTGCTAGACCGCCTGTGAGCAATGTAGTGGGGCCCTCAGCAACTTAACGAGGCCCTGTCTCAAAATAAAATTTAAAAACAGGCTGGTAGTTTACCACAGTGGTAAAGCACTCCTGAATTAAATCCTCAGTACCACCAGAAAATTGCTTTCACATGTGCTCTGTTAGACTGTGCTGGCACCTGTTAAGTTGGTTCTGTAGGTCCTTGGGGAAGTGGTCCTCTGACCCCCTTGGCAGGCCCAGCACTTGCATTGTGGCACTCTTCTTAGCGATCAGGTGGTCAAGAGAAGTGATGGGCAGAGCCCATAGGAACATATTATCTTGCAAGGCATGGGTGCTGCCTCCAACAGTACAATCCATGCAGGGTCAAGGGCCCAGCAGTCTATGGATTCAATATTTTCAAACACATTTGAACCCAGATGTATAATTAAACCCTATCCCAACTTTCAGAGTTCTATTTTTTTTCCCCAATCAGGTTCCTGGCTAGTATTACAAACCTTATTAGAACAAGAGAGTCCAACCTTCTCTGGAGCTCTGCTATGGTTATGATTAAATCCTGGACCTGTCCTCATATTTCCTATCTTTGCCAGAGAAGTTTTTCCTAATGTGCTCCAAAGACGCCTCTGGATTCATACCTTCTTTAAGCTGCAATAACAATGTACCATTGACTGGGTGATTTGTAAACAACAGAAATGAATATCTCACCATTCTGGAGACAATGAAGTCCAAGATGGAGGCTCCAGCAGACCCAGGGTCTTATGAGGGCTTTCTTCCTTGTAGATGCCACTTCTCACTGTGACTTGATGTCATGGAAGTGATAACGAGTGCTCAGAGGTCATATTATAGGGCGATAATCCAATTCATGAGGGTTCTGCCCTCATGACCTAATCACTCCCAAAGTCTCCCACCTCCTAATACCATCCTCTTGGGGATTAGGGTTTTAAACTATGAATGGGGGTCAGCAACTACACTTGACCATGGCACACTTAGTCTTTAATGGCTGATCATTTTGTGCCTTCTATTATTCCCCCCCCCAATCCCTAATGCCTCTATAATGCCTCCAGCCATAGCTATCCAATTCCATTTCTCTTAGAATTACTATCCCTCAATTTTTTCAATGCTAGATGCATGGCACCTGCTACTGCCTTTCCTTTCACCAGTTTTCCATCAATCCCAGTTCACTGCAGGTGAAAGTATTATCAATTGCACCACTATTTGTGCCAGGGACTGTGCATACTCCTTATAGGATCAGCAATGTCCTCGCTGCCTTCTTGTGGGTGATACAGCTCAGATTCTCTTCTTAACATCTGCTTTCTCAGGCAACTTCTGCTACCCACTTTGCAGGTCAGGTTCCTCGGTCAGCATAGCAATAGGGTGATGAGCAAGTAGAAAGTCAGACTGAAAATTTTTTCATGATTAACACATACTGAAGGAAAGGAAATAGGATTAGGCCGAAGGAAGAGGCCAGAGAGAGCCCACAGGAAGCTTGGATGCTCTGACTGTGGAAGAGCTGTTCTGATTTCACTGGAGTTGAGGAGGGAGGATTAGGACATTTATACCTTTGCATTAAGCAGTTCTTGAATACAGGCTGCTCCCAGGAGCAGGAAGGTGGCATGACCTGGAAGTGCAATTTCCAGAGACCTTCAGCTGCTGCCAACCCCAGGCCTAGCTGCTGGAAGAATGAGTGCTTCATCTCGGAATGCGGTTCTATTGGCTCAGCACAGCCCCCATCACCCCTTATCACCTCCCAGTCCTCACTATGCTGGCTAGATCACCTCTAGAATAAAGTTCTTTCAACCAACTCCTCAGATCAAGGTTGGCATCTAGAGAACTCTGCATTAAAATAGGCTCTCAGGAGGATAAGCAGTTTTTGGGCAGGTATTGGAGTAGTAAATGTAACACTAATTATCACAGTGGTAGCTAACAGTTGGAGTATATTTTACAGATAATGATTCACAGCCTCACTTTCTTCACCTCTAAAGTGAGGTTGTGTGACAAGATGATTACTAAGATTCTTTCCAAGTCAAATATTCCACAATCTCCTTTTCTGGGCAAACCTATCACAATATAAGGTCCTGCCCCCCATTATTTCTGGGGCTCTGTGTCTATTGATAAAAGATTTGGTGACCCAGAGGGACCCAAGAGTGGGACCCAAGAGGAACCCCCTCTCCAGCTTTCTTGGGCAGACCTTGCTGTCCAAGGATCCCCACTTCATGCTGAGGATTCAAGCTGGCTGGCAGGAGAGTTAGGAGATGGATGAGTTTGCTTTGGGTTGAACCAGAGGAGCTATTCCTGCAAGTAAAGGGAGAGACTAAGGGAACATCCCAGCAGCTTCCAAAGCTCCTTTTGCTTTGGGGAACTCCTGCCTTCTCTCCCTGAATGGTACAGGTTGCTCCATCATAATCCACTTGGCGAAAAAAGAAACTGAACTCAGTAAGTCCCTTGGTGTGCATGCTGAGACCCTTGATTCCACATTCTGGTTCCTCATTATGGGAACATATTATCCTTCTTTTGGGGGGACATCTGTGGTACCACTGGTGTAGTAGACATAGTTAAGTGAGACTTGAGAACCTAGAGTTATTTACTCCCTTCTGGTTCTCTTCTGGTATGTTCTAGGTTCTCATCTGTTTTTTGGCCTAGGGTTTGGGAATAGCCTCTGGTTGTGTATCTGTTACTCCCCCTTTTAAGACATGGCTAGGACTGCATTGATCCTATAGGTAGTTTCTTGGGAAAGATCTTGGCTGGTCAATTTAAAGGTTCTTGTCAATTTGCCATGGTTTGGGGGCTCTTCTCTGGTTGTCTGTGTGTGTGTGTGTGTGTGTGTGTGTGTGTGTGTGTGTGTGTGTATGTATGTGTGTGTTTATACAGTCTTGCCATTGGAGTTGGTCTGTCAGAGGTAAAGTAAGTTGAAGAAAGGGTCACCTATAGATATGTCTAAGATAATGCTTTACTGTAATGATCTGGCTTTTAAATAACTTTCTGGATTATTATAGAATCTTGCAATTGGAGTTGGTCTGTCAAAGGTAAAGTAAATGAAAGGAATGCAGGTCTGTCTGTTTTAAAGGTCACCATCTGTCAGTGATCCTCTCTCATCCGTTATTTTGTCTGTTACTGTCCCTTTGAGACACGGGCCATGCTGCATTGATATTACTGATAGTCTCTTAAGCAGAGAGATATTGGCTGAATAGGCCACCTATAGGGATAAGCCTGTCTAAGAGAAAGAGGACTTACTGTAACACAATATGGCCTTTGAATGGTTTTTCTGGATTATTATACAATTTTGACATTGAAGTTTGTCTTTCAGGGATAAAGTATATGAAAGAGAGTCTGTATGTACAGGCTTTCTCAGATGCATATGTATACCTAGTCACATATATTTAGATCGTCTCATCATGGTTCAAGGACACCAGCCAGAAAAGCTGCCTGGGCTGTAGAAAAATGGCCAAAGAGAACCTGGCCTCTGCCCTGCCTTCCAGCCCATTTGACCCTGGTGGGGTGGAAGCTGCTGGCCACAAAGAATATGGTAGTCAGTTTAGCACTGTCAAACCTACTACCTGGGGACAGGAATAGTCTCCCCTTTTAAGATCTGACAGGGCACCCCATTTGGCCAGGGACTATACAACATTGGAGCAAAGTAATTGTTGTTCTAACAGTATCCCATCAAAGTAATTGCCTGGGGAGACTGGCAGAATAAACAACTGTGCCCAGAAAAGAAAAAGACAAAAACTAAGGCCAATCTGTGTTTTGTAGACATCCTCTACCAAGGGATCTTCAAGGAAGCTGAAAGAAGAGGATGGCGAAGGGCCTCCTCCTTTGCATATCAGTATACCTAGGGTAAGAAAAAGGTCCCAAAGGAGCCGCTCTGGGTACAATTGACAGTGGGAAACTTCCTTAAAGTTGATGACCTTGTGATAAATTATAAGGGAGACTGGTTGGGCTCAAAAATATCCTGTGCTCCAACCCGTTGAATGCAACCTGGCAGAAAAAAGACTAAGGCATAGTTTTTTTTTTTTTTTTTTTTTTTTTTGGCGGTGCTGGGGATAGAACCCAGGGCCTTGTGCATGCAAGGCAAGCACTCTACCAACTGAGCTATATCCCCAGCCCCCAAGGCATAGTTTTTGTACGTGCTGGGTTGTCCAATCCTCTCCTGGGATGAAATTTTTTGTGTAAATTAAATGTACAGATAACATAAGGACTGTTTCAGAATATGAACTTAAGAAAGAGTTCAAAACTAGAAAAGATAAAACAAAGTTATAGGTATAGAAATATATTTTAGTATGGAAATTTAGAAGGTAAAAGAAATGTTTCTGGTGAGAAAGTATTTTGTCTGGTAAAGTAATATTCCTGGGCTAAAGTCCAAGGTGAAAGAGGACAAAACTAATTACGTAAACTTGTGAATGTCTGAGTCTCAGAAGGTTTGTGGAAGGTAAATCTGAAAAAGTTGGTGTTTGTGATCAAATTGGCTATAATTAGCACAAAGTTATTTTAAATTTAATGTACTGATGTGAAGCAAAGTCTGAAATGTGGATCTGCACTCATCTATCAGGATAATTTTCTTGTATTTATTAGGTCTTATTACTTGGGGAAACTATGTCTTAAAGGAATTAGGGCTTATATCTATTTTAAAGTCTTAAATGATTACTTTGTAACTTGTTAAACAAACAACTGTTATTTATAACAATACAGTTGACACCCTAAATATATGCAACTATGTATACATATGCATCTGAGAACTATATCTGTCTAAGCCTTGTCTAAGTGTTATGGAAAAGTGTATAAAATGAAAGTATCTGCAAGAAAACCATTAGTGGTTTTTTTTATACATTGTATCTGACATAGAAGAGCCACACTAATCTATTTGCTTTGACTAAGACAATTTCTGATCATTAACTTTGTTTTCTAAATGTATACAAGATTTAAGGCTATCCTTTCATTTTTGTTAAC